>NW_027472371.1:0-32870 GCF_965638725.1 Aptenodytes patagonicus | reverse complement strand
TGTGGCTGTGCGTGAGAAGGAACGTCCCCACTGTGCTGTGGCTAGGAAGCTCAGAGCGCCAGTGCTTGTGGGGCTGTGGAAGGGCTGCCTAGGGCAGGTGATGGCCAGCAAGAGCTTTCAGTGTTAGCCCCTTTGGTGTGGGAGCAGTGGCTGGACGTTTTGAATTTCGGAGCTGGGCTGTGGCTGTGCCGAGAAGGAACGTCCCCACTGTGCTGTGGCTAGGAAGCTCAGAGCGCCAGTGCTTGTGGGGCTGTGGAAGGGCTGCCTAGGGCAGGTGATGGCCAGCAAGAGCTTTCAGTGCTAGCCCCTTTGGTGTGGGAGCAGTGGCTGGACGTTTTGAATTTCGGAGCTGGGCTCTGGCTGTGCCGAGAAGGAACGTCCCCACTGTGCTGTGGCTAGGAAGCTCAGAGCGCCAGTGCTTGTGGGGCTGTGGAAGGGCTGCCTAGGGAAGGTGATGGCCAGCAAGAGCTTTCAGTGCTAGCCCCTTTGGTGTGGGAGCAGTGGCTGGACGTTTTGAATTTCGGAGCTGGGCTCTGGCTGTGCCGAGAAGGAACGTCCCCACTGTGCTGTGGCTAGGAAGCTCAGAGCGCCAGTGCTTGTGGGGCTGTGGAAGGGCTGCCTAGGGCAGGTGATGGCCAGCAAGAGCTTTCAGTGCTAGCCCCTTTGGTGTGGGAGCAGTGGCTGGACGTTTTCAATTTCGGAGCTGGGCTGTGGCTGTGCCGAGAAGGAACGTCCCCACTGTGCTGTGGCTAGGAAGCTCAGAGCGCCAGTGCTTGTGGGGCTGTGGAAGGGCTGCCTAGGGCAGGTGATGGCCAGCAAGAGCTTTCAGTGCTAGCCCCTTTGGTGTGGGAGCAGTGGCTGGACGTTTCGAATTTCAGAGCCCGGCTCTGGCTGTGCCGAGAAGGAACGTCCCCACTGTGCTGTGGCTAGGAAGCTCAGAGCGCCAGTGCTTGTGGGGCTGTGGAAGGGCAGCCTAGGGAAGGTGATGGCCAGCAAGAGCTTTCAGTGCTAGCCCCTTTGGTGTGGGAGCAGTGGCTGGACGTTTTGAATTTCGGAGCTGGGCTGTGGCTGTGCCGAGAAGGAACGTCCCCACTGTGCTGTGGCTAGGAAGCTCAGAGCGCCAGTGCTTGTGGGGCTGTGGAAGGGCTGCCTAGGGCAGGTGATGGCCAGCAAGAGCTTTCAGTGCTAGCCCCTTTGGTGTGGGAGCAGTGGCTGGACGTTTTGAATTTCGGAGCTGGGCTGTGGCTGTGCCGAGAAGGAACGTCCCCACTGTGCTGTGGCTAGGAAGCTCAGAGCGCCAGTGCTTGTGGGGCTGTGGAAGGGCTGCCTAGGGAAGGTGATGGCCAGCAAGAGCTTTCAGTGCTAGCCCCTTTGGTGTGGGAGCAGTGGCTGGACGTTTTGAATTTCGGAGCTGGGCTCTGGCTGTGCCGAGAAGGAACGTCCCCACTGTGCTGTGGCTAGGAAGCTCAGAGCGCCAGTGCTTGTGGGGCTGTGGAAGGGCTGCCTAGGGCAGGTGATGGCCAGCAAGAGCTTTCAGTGCTAGCCCCTTTGGTGTGGGAGCAGTGGCTGGACGTTTTCAATTTCGGAGCTGGGCTGTGGCTGTGCCGAGAAGGAACGTCCCCACTGTGCTGTGGCTAGGAAGCTCAGAGCGCCAGTGCTTGTGGGGCTGTGGAAGGGCTGCCTAGGGCAGGTGATGGCCAGCAAGAGCTTTCAGTGCTAGCCCCTTTGGTGTGGGAGCAGTGGGCTGGACGTTTCGAATTTCAGAGCCCGGCTCTGGCTGTGCCGAGAAGGAACGTCCCCACTGTGCTGTGGCTAGGAAGCTCAGAGCGCCAGTGCTTGTGGGGCTGTGGAAGGGCAGCCTAGGGAAGGTGATGGCCAGCAAGAGCTTTCAGTGCTAGCCCCTTTGGTGTGGGAGCAGTGGCTGGACGTTTTGAATTTCGGAGCTGGGCTGTGGCTGTGCCGAGAAGGAACGTCCCCACTGTGCTGTGGCTAGGAAGCTCAGAGCGCCAGTGCTTGTGGGGCTGTGGAAGGGCTGCCTAGGGCAGGTGATGGCCAGCAAGAGCTTTCAGTGCTAGCCCCTTTGGTGTGGGAGCAGTGGCTGGACGTTTTGAATTTCGGAGCTGGGCTGTGGCTGTGCCGAGAAGGAACGTCCCCACTGTGCTGTGGCTAGGAAGCTCAGAGCGCCAGTGCTTGTGGGGCTGTGGAAGGGCTGCCTAGGGCAGGTGATGGCCAGCAAGAGCTTTCAGTGCTAGCCCCTTTGGTGTGGGAGCAGTGGCTGGACGTTTTGAATTTCGGAGCTGGGCTGTGGCTGTGCCGAGAAGGAACGTCCCCACTGTGCTGTGGCTAGGAAGCTCAGAGCGCCAGTGCTTGTGGGGCTGTGGAAGGGCTGCCTAGGGCAGGTGATGGCCAGCAAGAGCTTTCAGTGCTAGCCCCTTTGGTGTGGGAGCAGTGGCTGGACGTTTTGAATTTCGGAGCTGGGCTGTGGCTGTGCCGAGAAGGAACGTCCCCACTGTGCTGTGGCTAGGAAGCTCAGAGCGCCAGTGCTTGTGGGGCTGTGGAAGGGCTGCCTAGGGCAGGTGATGGCCAGCAAGAGCTTTCAGTGCTAGCCCCTTTGGTGTGGGAGCAGTGGCTGGACGTTTTCAATTTCGGAGCTGGGCTGTGGCTGTGCCGAGAAGGAACGTCCCCACTGTGCTGTGGCTAGGAAGCTCAGAGCGCCAGTGCTTGTGGGGCTGTGGAAGGGCTGCCTAGGGCAGGTGATGGCCAGCAAGAGCTTTCAGTGCTAGCCCCTTTGGTGTGGGAGCAGTGGCTGGACGTTTCGAATTTCGGAGCTGGGCTGTGGCTGTGCCGAGAAGGAACGTCCCCACTGTGCTGTGGCTAGGAAGCTCAGAGCCCCAGTGCTTGTGGGGCTGTGGAAGGGCAGCCTAGGGAAGGTGATGGCCAGCAAGAGCTTTCAGTGCTAGCCCCTTTGGTGTGGGAGCAGTGGCTGGACGTTTTGAATTTCGGAGCTGGGCTGTGGCTGTGCCGAGAAGGAACGTCCCCACTGTGCTGTGGCTAGGAAGCTCAGAGCGCCAGTGCTTGTGGGGCTGTGGAAGGGCTGCCTAGGGAAGGTGATGGCCAGCAAGAGCTTTCAGTGCTAGCCCCTTTGGTGTGGGAGCAGTGGCTGGACGTTTCGAATTTCAGAGCTGGGCTGTGGCTGTGCTGAGAAGGAACGTCCCCACTGTGCTGTGGCTAGGAAGCTCAGAGCGCCAGTGCTTGTGGGGCTGTGGAAGGGCTGCCTAGGGCAGGTGATGGCCAGCAAGAGCTTTCAGTGCTAGCCCCTTTGGTGTGGGAGCAGTGGCTGGACGTTTTGAATTTCGGAGCTGGGCTGTGGCTGTGCCGAGAAGGAACGTCCCCACTGTGCTGTGTCTAGGAAGCTCAGAGCGCCAGTGCTTGTGGGGCTGTGGAAGGGCTGCCTAGGGAAGGTGAAGGCCAGCAAGAGCTTTCAGTGCTAGCCCCTTTGGTGTGGGAGCAGTGGCTGGAGGTTTGAATTTCGGAGCTGGGCTGTGGCTGTGCCGAGAAGGAACGTCCCCACTGTGCTGTGGCTAGGAAGCTCAGAGCGCCAGTGCTTGTGGGGCTGTGGAAGGGCTGCCTAGGGCAGGTGATGGCCAGCAAGAGCTTTCAGTGCTAGCCCCTTTGGTGTGGGAGCAGGCTGGCTGGACGTTTCGAATTTCAGAGCTGGGCTCTGGCTGTGCCGAGAAGGAACGTCCCCACTGTGCTGTGGCTAGGAAGCTCAGAGCGCCAGTGCTTGTGGGGCTGTGGAAGGCTGCCTAGGGCAGGTGATGGCCAGCAAGAGCTTTCAGTGCTAGCCCCTTTGGTGTGGGAGCAGTGGCTGGACGTTTTCAATTTCGGAGCTGGGCTGTGGCTGTGCCGAGAAGGAACGTCCCCACTGTGCTGTGGCTAGGAAGCTCAGAGCGCCAGTGCTTGTGGGGCTGTGGAAGGGCTGCCTAGGGCAGGTGATGGCCAGCAAGAGCTTTCAGTGCTAGCCCCTTTGGTGTGGGAGCAGTGGCTGGACGTTTCGAATTTCAGAGCCCGGCTCTGGCTGTGCCGAGAAGGAACGTCCCCACTGTGCTGTGGCTAGGAAGCTCAGAGCGCCAGTGCTTGTGGGGCTGTGGAAGGGCAGCCTAGGGAAGGTGATGGCCAGCAAGAGCTTTCAGTGCTAGCCCCTTTGGTGTGGGAGCAGTGGCTGGACGTTTTGAATTTCGGAGCTGGGCTGTGGCTGTGCTGAGAAGGAACGTCCCCACTGTGCTGTGGCTAGGAAGCTCAGAGCGCCAGTGCTTGTGGGGCTGTGGAAGGGCTGCCTAGGGCAGGTGATGGCCAGCAAGAGCTTTCAGTGCTAGCCCCTTTGGTGTGGGAGCAGTGGCTGGACGTTTCGAATTTCGGAGCTGGGCTGTGGCTGTGCTGAGAAGGAACGTCCCCACTGTGCTGTGGCTAGGAAGCTCAGAGCGCCAGTGCTTGTGGGGCTGTGGAAGGGCTGCCTAGGGAAGGTGATGGCCAGCAAGAGCTTTCAGTGCTAGCCCCTTTGGTGTGGGAGCAGTGGCTGGACGTTTCGAATTTCAGAGCTGGGCTGTGGCTGTGCCGAGAAGGAACGTCCCCACTGTGCTGTGGCTAGGAAGCTCAGAGCGCCAGTGCTTGTGGGGCTGTGGAAGGGCTGCCTAGGGCAGGTGATGGCCAGCAAGAGCTTTCAGTGCTAGCCCCTTTGGTGTGGGAGCAGTGGCTGGACGTTTTGAATTTCGGAGCTGGGCTGTGGCTGTGCCGAGAAGGAACGTCCCCACTGTGCTGTGTCTAGGAAGCTCAGAGCGCCAGTGCTTGTGGGGCTGTGGAAGGGCTGCCTAGGGAAGGTGAAGGCCAGCAAGAGCTTTCAGTGCTAGCCCCTTTGGTGTGGGAGCAGTGGCTGGACGTTTCGAATTTCGGAGCTGGGCTGTGGCTGTGCCGAGAAGGAACGTCCCCACTGTGCTGTGGCTAGGAAGCTCAGAGCGCCAGTGCTTGTGGGGCTGTGGAAGGGCTGCCTAGGGCAGGTGATGGCCAGCAAGAGCTTTCAGTGCTAGCCCCTTTGGTGTGGGAGCAGTGGCTGGACGTTTTGAATTTCGGAGCTGGGCTGTGGCTGTGCCGAGAAGGAACGTCCCCACTGTGCTGTGGCTAGGAAGCTCAGAGCGCCAGTGCTTGTGGGGCTGTGGAAGGGCTGCCTAGGGCAGGTGATGGCCAGCAAGAGCTTTCAGTGCTAGCCCCTTTGGTGTGGGAGCAGTGGCTGGACGTTTTGAATTTCGGAGCTGGGCTGTGGCTGTGCCGAGAAGGAACGTCCCCACTGTGCTGTGGCTAGGAAGCTCAGAGCGCCAGTGCTTGTGGGGCTGTGGAAGGGCTGCCTAGGGCAGGTGATGGCCAGCAAGAGCTTTCAGTGCTAGCCCCTTTGGTGTGGGAGCAGTGGCTGGACGTTTTGAATTTCGGAGCTGGGCTGTGGCTGTGCCGAGAAGGAACGTCCCCACTGTGCTGTGGCTAGGAAGCTCAGAGCGCCAGTGCTTGTGGGGCTGTGGAAGGGCTGCCTAGGGCAGGTGATGGCCAGCAAGAGCTTTCAGTGCTAGCCCCTTTGGTGTGGGAGCAGTGGCTGGACGTTTTGAATTTCGGAGCTGGGCTGTGGCTGTGCCGAGAAGGAACGTCCCCACTGTGCTGTGGCTAGGAAGCTCAGAGCGCCAGTGCTTGTGGGGCTGTGGAAGGGCTGCCTAGGGCAGGTGATGGCCAGCAAGAGCTTTCAGTGCTAGCCCCTTTGGTGTGGGAGCAGTGGCTGGACGTTTTCAATTTCGGAGCTGGGCTGTGGCTGTGCCGAGAAGGAACGTCCCCACTGTGCTGTGGCTAGGAAGCTCAGAGCGCCAGTGCTTGTGGGGCTGTGGAAGGGCTGCCTAGGGCAGGTGATGGCCAGCAAGAGCTTTCAGTGCTAGCCCCTTTGGTGTGGGAGCAGTGGCTGGACGTTTCGAATTTCGGAGCTGGGCTGTGGCTGTGCCGAGAAGGAACGTCCCCACTGTGCTGTGGCTAGGAAGCTCAGAGCCCCAGTGCTTGTGGGGCTGTGGAAGGGCAGCCTAGGGAAGGTGATGGCCAGCAAGAGCTTTCAGTGCTAGCCCCTTTGGTGTGGGAGCAGTGGCTGGACGTTTTGAATTTCGGAGCTGGGCTGTGGCTGTGCCGAGAAGGAACGTCCCCACTGTGCTGTGGCTAGGAAGCTCAGAGCGCCAGTGCTTGTGGGGCTGTGGAAGGGCTGCCTAGGGAAGGTGATGGCCAGCAAGAGCTTTCAGTGCTAGCCCCTTTGGTGTGGGAGCAGTGGCTGGACGTTTCGAATTTCAGAGCTGGGCTGTGGCTGTGCTGAGAAGGAACGTCCCCACTGTGCTGTGGCTAGGAAGCTCAGAGCGCCAGTGCTTGTGGGGCTGTGGAAGGGCTGCCTAGGGCAGGTGATGGCCAGCAAGAGCTTTCAGTGCTAGCCCCTTTGGTGTGGGAGCAGTGGCTGGACGTTTTGAATTTCGGAGCTGGGCTGTGGCTGTGCCGAGAAGGAACGTCCCCACTGTGCTGTGTCTAGGAAGCTCAGAGCGCCAGTGCTTGTGGGGCTGTGGAAGGGCTGCCTAGGGAAGGTGAAGGCCAGCAAGAGCTTTCAGTGCTAGCCCCTTTGGTGTGGGAGCAGTGGCTGGAGGTTTTGAATTTCGGAGCTGGGCTGTGGCTGTGCCGAGAAGGAACGTCCCCACTGTGCTGTGGCTAGGAAGCTCAGAGCGCCAGTGCTTGTGGGGCTGTGGAAGGGCTGCCTAGGGCAGGTGATGGCCAGCAAGAGCTTTCAGTGCTAGCCCCTTTGGTGTGGGAGCAGTGGCTGGACGTTTTCAATTTCGGAGCTGGGCTGTGGCTGTGCCGAGAAGGAACGTCCCCACTGTGCTGTGGCTAGGAAGCTCAGAGCGCCAGTGCTTGTGGGGCTGTGGAAGGGCTGCCTAGGGCAGGTGATGGCCAGCAAGAGCTTTCAGTGCTAGCCCCTTTGGTGTGGGAGCAGTGGCTGGACGTTTCGAATTTCAGAGCCCGGCTCTGGCTGTGCCGAGAAGGAACGTCCCCACTGTGCTGTGGCTAGGAAGCTCAGAGCGCCAGTGCTTGTGGGGCTGTGGAAGGGCAGCCTAGGGAAGGTGATGGCCAGCAAGAGCTTTCAGTGCTAGCCCCTTTGGTGTGGGAGCAGTGGCTGGACGTTTTGAATTTCGGAGCTGGGCTGTGGCTGTGCTGAGAAGGAACGTCCCCACTGTGCTGTGGCTAGGAAGCTCAGAGCGCCAGTGCTTGTGGGGCTGTGGAAGGGCTGCCTAGGGCAGGTGATGGCCAGCAAGAGCTTTCAGTGCTAGCCCCTTTGGTGTGGGAGCAGTGGCTGGACGTTTCGAATTTCGGAGCTGGGCTGTGGCTGTGCTGAGAAGGAACGTCCCCACTGTGCTGTGGCTAGGAAGCTCAGAGCGCCAGTGCTTGTGGGGCTGTGGAAGGGGCTGCCTAGGGAAGGTGATGGCCAGCAAGAGCTTTCAGTGCTAGCCCCTTTGGTGTGGGAGCAGTGGCTGGACGTTTCGAATTTCAGAGCTGGGCTGTGGCTGTGCCGAGAAGGAACGTCCCCACTGTGCTGTGGCTAGGAAGCTCAGAGCGCCAGTGCTTGTGGGGCTGTGGAAGGGCTGCCTAGGGCAGGTGATGGCCAGCAAGAGCTTTCAGTGCTAGCCCCTTTGGTGTGGGAGCAGTGGCTGGACGTTTTGAATTTCGGAGCTGGGCTGTGGCTGTGCCGAGAAGGAACGTCCCCACTGTGCTGTGGCTAGGAAGCTCAGAGCGCCAGTGCTTGTGGGGCTGTGGAAGGGCTGCCTAGGGAAGGTGATGGCCAGCAAGAGCTTTCAGTGCTAGCCCCTTTGGTGTGGGAGCAGTGGCTGGACGTTTCGAATTTCGGAGCTGGGCTGTGGCTGTGCCGAGAAGGAACGTCCCCACTGTGCTGTGGCTAGGAAGCTCAGAGCGCCAGTGCTTGTGGGGCTGTGGAAGGGCTGCCTAGGGCAGGTGATGGCCAGCAAGAGCTTTCAGTGCTAGCCCCTTTGGTGTGGGAGCAGTGGCTGGACGTTTTGAATTTCGGAGCTGGGCTGTGGCTGTGCCGAGAAGGAACGTCCCCACTGTGCTGTGGCTAGGAAGCTCAGAGCGCCAGTGCTTGTGGGGCTGTGGAAGGGCTGCCTAGGGCAGGTGATGGCCAGCAAGAGCTTTCAGTGCTAGCCCCTTTGGTGTGGGAGCAGTGGCTGGACGTTTTGAATTTCGGAGCTGGGCTGTGGCTGTGCCGAGAAGGAACGTCCCCACTGTGCTGTGGCTAGGAAGCTCAGAGCGCCAGTGCTTGTGGGGCTGTGGAAGGGCTGCCTAGGGCAGGTGATGGCCAGCAAGAGCTTTCAGTGCTAGCCCCTTTGGTGTGGGAGCAGTGGCTGGACGTTTTGAATTTCGGAGCTGGGCTGTGGCTGTGCCGAGAAGGAACGTCCCCACTGTGCTGTGGCTAGGAAGCTCAGAGCGCCAGTGCTTGTGGGGCTGTGGAAGGGCTGCCTAGGGCAGGTGATGGCCAGCAAGAGCTTTCAGTGCTAGCCCCTTTGGTGTGGGAGCAGTGGCTGGACGTTTTGAATTTCGGAGCTGGGCTGTGGCTGTGCCGAGAAGGAACGTCCCCACTGTGCTGTGGCTAGGAAGCTCAGAGCGCCAGTGCTTGTGGGGCTGTGGAAGGGCTGCCTAGGGCAGGTGATGGCCAGCAAGAGCTTTCAGTGCTAGCCCCTTTGGTGTGGGAGCAGTGGCTGGACGTTTTCAATTTCGGAGCTGGGCTGTGGCTGTGCCGAGAAGGAACGTCCCCACTGTGCTGTGGCTAGGAAGCTCAGAGCGCCAGTGCTTGTGGGGCTGTGGAAGGGCTGCCTAGGGCAGGTGATGGCCAGCAAGAGCTTTCAGTGCTAGCCCCTTTGGTGTGGGAGCAGTGGCTGGACGTTTCGAATTTCGGAGCTGGGCTGTGGCTGTGCCGAGAAGGAACGTCCCCACACTGTGCTGTGGCTAGGAAGCTCAGAGCCCCAGTGCTTGTGGGGCTGTGGAAGGGCAGCCTAGGGAAGGTGATGGCCAGCAAGAGCTTTCAGTGCTAGCCCCTTTGGTGTGGGAGCAGTGGCTGGACGTTTTGAATTTCGGAGCTGGGCTGTGGCTGTGCCGAGAAGGAACGTCCCCACTGTGCTGTGGCTAGGAAGCTCAGAGCGCCAGTGCTTGTGGGGCTGTGGAAGGGCTGCCTAGGGAAGGTGATGGCCAGCAAGAGCTTTCAGTGCTAGCCCCTTTGGTGTGGGAGCAGTGGCTGGACGTTTCGAATTTCAGAGCTGGGCTGTGGCTGTGCTGAGAAGGAACGTCCCCACTGTGCTGTGGCTAGGAAGCTCAGAGCGCCAGTGCTTGTGGGGCTGTGGAAGGGCTGCCTAGGGCAGGTGATGGCCAGCAAGAGCTTTCAGTGCTAGCCCCTTTGGTGTGGGAGCAGTGGCTGGACGTTTTGAATTTCGGAGCTGGGCTGGGGCTGTGCCGAGAAGGAACGTCCCCACTGTGCGTGGCTAGGAAGCTCAGAGCGCCAGTGCTTGTGGGGCTGTGGAAGGGCTGCCTAGGGCAGGTGATGGCCAGCAAGAGCTTTCAGTGCTAGCCCCTTTGGTGTGGGAGCAGTGGCTGGACGTTTCGAATTTCGGAGCTGGGCTGTGGCTGTGCCGAGAAGGAACGTCCCCACTGTGCTGTGGCTAGGAAGCTCAGAGCGCCAGTGCTTGTGGGGCTGTGGAAGGGCTGCCTAGGGCAGGTGATGGCCAGCAAGAGCTTTCAGTGCTAGCCCCTTTGGTGTGGGAGCAGTGGCTGGACGTTTTGAATTTCGGAGCTGGGCTGTGGCTGTGCCGAGAAGGAACGTCCCCACTGTGCTGTGGCTAGGAAGCTCAGAGCGCCAGTGCTTGTGGGGCTGTGGAAGGGCTGCCTAGGGCAGGTGATGGCCAGCAAGAGCTTTCAGTGCTAGCCCCTTTGGTGTGGGAGCAGTGGCTGGACGTTTTGAATTTCGGAGCTGGGCTGTGGCTGTGCCGAGAAGGAACGTCCCCACTGTGCTGTGGCTAGGAAGCTCAGAGCGCCAGTGCTTGTGGGGCTGTGGAAGGGCTGCCTAGGGCAGGTGATGGCCAGCAAGAGCTTTCAGTGCTAGCCCCTTTGGTGTGGGAGCAGTGGCTGGACGTTTTGAATTTCGGAGCTGGGCTGTGGCTGTGCCGAGAAGGAACGTCCCCACTGTGCTGTGGCTAGGAAGCTCAGAGCGCCAGTGCTTGTGGGGCTGTGGAAGGGCTGCCTAGGGCAGGTGATGGCCAGCAAGAGCTTTCAGTGCTAGCCCCTTTGGTGTGGGAGCAGTGGCTGGACGTTTTGAATTTCGGAGCTGGGCTGTGGCTGTGCCGAGAAGGAACGTCCCCACTGTGCTGTGGCTAGGAAGCTCAGAGCGCCAGTGCTTGTGGGGCTGTGGAAGGGCTGCCTAGGGCAGGTGATGGCCAGCAAGAGCTTTCAGTGCTAGCCCCTTTGGTGTGGGAGCAGTGGCTGGACGTTTTCAATTTCGGAGCTGGGCTGTGGCTGTGCCGAGAAGGAACGTCCCCACTGTGCTGTGGCTAGGAAGCTCAGAGCGCCAGTGCTTGTGGGGCTGTGGAAGGGCTGCCTAGGGCAGGTGATGGCCAGCAAGAGCTTTCAGTGCTAGCCCCTTTGGTGTGGGAGCAGTGGCTGGACGTTTCGAATTTCGGAGCTGGGCTGTGGCTGTGCCGAGAAGGAACGTCCCCACTGTGCTGTGGCTAGGAAGCTCAGAGCCCCAGTGCTTGTGGGGCTGTGGAAGGGCAGCCTAGGGAAGGTGATGGCCAGCAAGAGCTTTCAGTGCTAGCCCCTTTGGTGTGGGAGCAGTGGCTGGACGTTTTGAATTTCGGAGCTGGGCTGTGGCTGTGCCGAGAAGGAACGTCCCCACTGTGCTGTGGCTAGGAAGCTCAGAGCGCCAGTGCTTGTGGGGCTGTGGAAGGGCTGCCTAGGGAAGGTGATGGCCAGCAAGAGCTTTCAGTGCTAGCCCCTTTGGTGTGGGAGCAGTGGCTGGACGTTTCGAATTTCAGAGCTGGGCTGTGGCTGTGCTGAGAAGGAACGTCCCCACTGTGCTGTGGCTAGGAAGCTCAGAGCGCCAGTGCTTGTGGGGCTGTGGAAGGGCTGCCTAGGGCAGGTGATGGCCAGCAAGAGCTTTCAGTGCTAGCCCCTTTGGTGTGGGAGCAGTGGCTGGACGTTTTGAATTTCGGAGCTGGGCTGGGGCTGTGCCGAGAAGGAACGTCCCCACTGTGCTGTGGCTAGGAAGCTCAGAGCGCCAGTGCTTGTGGGGCTGTGGAAGGGCTGCCTAGGGAAGGTGAAGGCCAGCAAGAGCTTTCAGTGCTAGCCCCTTTGGTGTGGGAGCAGTGGCTGGAGGTTTTGAATTTCGGAGCTGGGCTGTGGCTGTGCCGAGAAGGAACGTCCCCACTGTGCTGTGGCTAGGAAGCTCAGAGCGCCAGTGCTTGTGGGGCTGTGGAAGGGCTGCCTAGGGCAGGTGATGGCCAGCAAGAGCTTTCAGTGCTAGCCCCTTTGGTGTGGGAGCACTGGCTGGACGTTTCGAATTTCAGAGCTGGGCTCTGGCTGTGCCGAGAAGGAACGTCCCCACTGTGCTGTGGCTAGGAAGCTCAGAGCGCCAGTGCTTGTGGGGCTGTGGAAGGGCTGCCTAGGGCAGGTGATGGCCAGCAAGAGCTTTCAGTGCTAGCCCCTTTGGTGTGGGAGCAGTGGCTGGACGTTTTCAATTTCGGAGCTGGGCTGTGGCTGTGCCGAGAAGGAACGTCCCCACTGTGCTGTGGCTAGGAAGCTCAGAGCGCCAGTGCTTGTGGGGCTGTGGAAGGGCTGCCTAGGGCAGGTGATGGCCAGCAAGAGCTTTCAGTGCTAGCCCCTTTGGTGTGGGAGCAGTGGCTGGACGTTTCGAATTTCAGAGCCCGGCTCTGGCTGTGCCGAGAAGGAACGTCCCCACTGTGCTGTGGCTAGGAAGCTCAGAGCGCCAGTGCTTGTGGGGCTGTGGAAGGGCAGCCTAGGGAAGGTGATGGCCAGCAAGAGCTTTCAGTGCTAGCCCCTTTGGTGTGGGAGCAGTGGCTGGACGTTTTGAATTTCGGAGCTGGGCTGTGGCTGTGCTGAGAAGGAACGTCCCCACTGTGCTGTGGCTAGGAAGCTCAGAGCGCCAGTGCTTGTGGGGCTGTGGAAGGGCTGCCTAGGGCAGGTGATGGCCAGCAAGAGCTTTCAGTGCTAGCCCCTTTGGTGTGGGAGCAGTGGCTGGACGTTTCGAATTTCGGAGCTGGGCTGTGGCTGTGCTGAGAAGGAACGTCCCCACTGTGCTGTGGCTAGGAAGCTCAGAGCGCCAGTGCTTGTGGGGCTGTGGAAGGGCTGCCTAGGGAAGGTGATGGCCAGCAAGAGCTTTCAGTGCTAGCCCCTTTGGTGTGGGAGCAGTGGCTGGACGTTTCGAATTTCAGAGCTGGGCTGTGGCTGTGCCGAGAAGGAACGTCCCCACTGTGCTGTGGCTAGGAAGCTCAGAGCGCCAGTGCTTGTGGGGCTGTGGAAGGGCTGCCTAGGGCAGGTGATGGCCAGCAAGAGCTTTCAGTGCTAGCCCCTTTGGTGTGGGAGCAGTGGCTGGACGTTTTGAATTTCGGAGCTGGGCTGTGGCTGTGCCGAGAAGGAACGTCCCCACTGTGCTGTGTCTAGGAAGCTCAGAGCGCCAGTGCTTGTGGGGCTGTGGAAGGGCTGCCTAGGGAAGGTGAAGGCCAGCAAGAGCTTTCAGTGCTAGCCCCTTTGGTGTGGGAGCAGTGGCTGGACGTTTCGAATTTCGGAGCTGGGCTGTGGCTGTGCCGAGAAGGAACGTCCCCACTGTGCTGTGGCTAGGAAGCTCAGAGCGCCAGTGCTTGTGGGGCTGTGGAAGGGCTGCCTAGGGCAGGTGATGGCCAGCAAGAGCTTTCAGTGCTAGCCCCTTTGGTGTGGGAGCAGTGGCTGGACGTTTTGAATTTCGGAGCTGGGCTGTGGCTGTGCCGAGAAGGAACGTCCCCACTGTGCTGTGGCTAGGAAGCTCAGAGCGCCAGTGCTTGTGGGGCTGTGGAAGGGCTGCCTAGGGCAGGTGATGGCCAGCAAGAGCTTTCAGTGCTAGCCCCTTTGGTGTGGGAGCAGTGGCTGGACGTTTTGAATTTCGGAGCTGGGCTGTGGCTGTGCCGAGAAGGAACGTCCCCACTGTGCTGTGGCTAGGAAGCTCAGAGCGCCAGTGCTTGTGGGGCTGTGGAAGGGCTGCCTAGGGCAGGTGATGGCCAGCAAGAGCTTTCAGTGCTAGCCCCTTTGGTGTGGGAGCAGTGGCTGGACGTTTTGAATTTCGGAGCTGGGCTGTGGCTGTGCCGAGAAGGAACGTCCCCACTGTGCTGTGGCTAGGAAGCTCAGAGCGCCAGTGCTTGTGGGGCTGTGGAAGGGCTGCCTAGGGCAGGTGATGGCCAGCAAGAGCTTTCAGTGCTAGCCCCTTTGGTGTGGGAGCAGTGGCTGGACGTTTTGAATTTCGGAGCTGGGCTGTGGCTGTGCCGAGAAGGAACGTCCCCACTGTGCTGTGGCTAGGAAGCTCAGAGCGCCAGTGCTTGTGGGGCTGTGGAAGGGCTGCCTAGGGCAGGTGATGGCCAGCAAGAGCTTTCAGTGCTAGCCCCTTTGGTGTGGGAGCAGTGGCTGGACGTTTTGAATTTCGGAGCTGGGCTCTGGCTGTGCCGAGAAGGAACGTCCCCACTGTGCTGTGGCTAGGAAGCTCAGAGCGCCAGTGCTTGTGGGGCTGTGGAAGGGCTGCCTAGGGCAGGTGATGGCCAGCAAGAGCTTTCAGTGCTAGCCCCTTTGGTGTGGGAGCAGTGGCTGGACGTTTCGAATTTCGGAGCTGGGCTGTGGCTGTGCCGAGAAGGAACGTCCCCACTGTGCTGTGGCTAGGAAGCTCAGAGCCCCAGTGCTTGTGGGGCTGTGGAAGGGCAGCCTAGGGAAGGTGATGGCCAGCAAGAGCTTTCAGTGCTAGCCCCTTTGGTGTGGGAGCAGTGGCTGGACGTTTTGAATTTCGGAGCTGGGCTGTGGCTGTGCCGAGAAGGAACGTCCCCACTGTGCTGTGGCTAGGAAGCTCAGAGCGCCAGTGCTTGTGGGGCTGTGGAAGGGCTGCCTAGGGAAGGTGATGGCCAGCAAGAGCTTTCAGTGCTAGCCCCTTTGGTGTGGGAGCAGTGGCTGGACGTTTCGAATTTCAGAGCTGGGCTGTGGCTGTGCTGAGAAGGAACGTCCCCACTGTGCTGTGGCTAGGAAGCTCAGAGCGCCAGTGCTTGTGGGGCTGTGGAAGGGCTGCCTAGGGCAGGTGATGGCCAGCAAGAGCTTTCAGTGCTAGCCCCTTTGGTGTGGGAGCAGTGGCTGGACGTTTTGAATTTCGGAGCTGGGCTGTGGCTGTGCCGAGAAGGAACGTCCCCACTGTGCTGTGTCTAGGAAGCTCAGAGCGCCAGTGCTTGTGGGGCTGTGGAAGGGCTGCCTAGGGAAGGTGAAGGCCAGCAAGAGCTTTCAGTGCTAGCCCCTTTGGTGTGGGAGCAGTGGCTGGAGGTTTTGAATTTCGGAGCTGGGCTGTGGCTGTGCCGAGAAGGAACGTCCCCACTGTGCTGTGGCTAGGAAGCTCAGAGCGCCAGTGCTTGTGGGGCTGTGGAAGGGCTGCCTAGGGCAGGTGATGGCCAGCAAGAGCTTTCAGTGCTAGCCCCTTTGGTGTGGGAGCACTGGCTGGACGTTTCGAATTTCAGAGCTGGGCTCTGGCTGTGCCGAGAAGGAACGTCCCCACTGTGCTGTGGCTAGGAAGCTCAGAGCGCCAGTGCTTGTGGGGCTGTGGAAGGGCTGCCTAGGGCAGGTGATGGCCAGCAAGAGCTTTCAGTGCTAGCCCCTTTGGTGTGGGAGCAGTGGCTGGACGTTTTGAATTTCGGAGCTGGGCTGTGGCTGTGCCGAGAAGGAACGTCCCCACTGTGCTGTGGCTAGGAAGCTCAGAGCGCCAGTGCTTGTGGGGCTGTGGAAGGGCTGCCTAGGGCAGGTGATGGCCAGCAAGAGCTTTCAGTGCTAGCCCCTTTGGTGTGGGAGCAGTGGCTGGACGTTTTGAATTTCAGAGCTGGGCTGTGGCTGTGCCGAGAAGGAACGTCCCCACTGTGCTGTGGCTAGGAAGCTCAGAGCGCCAGTGCTTGTGGGGCTGTGGAAGGGCTGCCTAGGGAAGGTGATGGCCAGCAAGAGCTTTCAGTGCTAGCCCCTTTGGTGTGGGAGCAGTGGCTGGACGTTTTGAATTTCGGAGCTGGGCTCTGGCTGTGCCGAGAAGGAACGTCCCCACTGTGCTGTGGCTAGGAAGCTCAGAGCGCCAGTGCTTGTGGGGCTGTGGAAGGGCTGCCTAGGGCAGGTGATGGCCAGCAAGAGCTTTCAGTGCTAGCCCCTTTGGTGTGGGAGCAGTGGCTGGACGTTTTGAATTTCGGAGCTGGGCTGTGGCTGTGCCGAGAAGGAACGTCCCCACTGTGCTGTGGCTAGGAAGCTCAGAGCGCCAGTGCTTGTGGGGCTGTGGAAGGGCTGCCTAGGGCAGGTGATGGCCAGCAAGAGCTTTCAGTGCTAGCCCCTTTGGTGTGGGAGCAGTGGCTGGACGTTTTGAATTTCGGAGCTGGGCTGTGGCTGTGCCGAGAAGGAACGTCCCCACTGTGCTGTGGCTAGGAAGCTCAGAGCGCCAGTGCTTGTGGGGCTGTGGAAGGGCTGCCTAGGGAAGGTGATGGCCAGCAAGAGCTTTCAGTGCTAGCCCCTTTGGTGTGGGAGCAGTGGCTGGACGTTTTGAATTTCGGAGCTGGGCTGTGGCTGTGCCGAGAAGGAACGTCCCCACTGTGCTGTGGCTAGGAAGCTCAGAGCGCCAGTGCTTGTGGGGCTGTGGAACGGCAGCCTAGGGAAGGTGATGGCCAGCAAGAGCTTTCAGTGCTAGCCCCTTTGGTGTGGGAGCAGTGGCTGGACGTTTTGAATTTCGGAGCTGGGCTGTGGCTGTGCCGAGAAGGAACGTCCCCACTGTGCTGTGGCTAGGAAGCTCAGAGCGCCAGTGCTTGTGGGGCTGTGGAAGGGCTGCCGAGGGCAGGTGATGGCCAGCAAGAGCTTTCAGTGCTAGCCCCTTTGGTGTGGGAGCAGTGGCTGGACGTTTTGAATTTCGGAGCTGGGCTGTGGCTGTGCCGAGAAGGAACGTCCCCACTGTGCTGTGGCTAGGAAGCTCAGAGCGCCAGTGCTTGTGGGGCTGTGGAAGGGCTGCCTAGGGCAGGTGATGGCCAGCAAGAGCTTTCAGTGCTAGCCCCTTTGGTGTGGGAGCAGTGGCTGGAGGTTTTGAATTTCGGAGCTGGGCTGTGGCTGTGCCGAGAAGGAACGTCCCCACTGTGCTGTGGCTAGGAAGCTCAGAGCGCCAGTGCTTGTGGGGCTGTGGAAGGGCTGCCTAGGGCAGGTGATGGCCAGCAAGAGCTTTCAGTGCTAGCCCCTTTGGTGTGGGAGCAGTGGCTGGAGGTTTTGAATTTCGGAGCTGGGCTGTGGCTGTGCCGAGAAGGAACGTCCCCACTGTGCTGTGGCTAGGAAGCTCAGAGCGCCAGTGCTTGTGGGGCTGTGGAAGGGCTGCCTAGGGCAGGTGATGGCCAGCAAGAGCTTTCAGTGCTAGCCCCTTTGGTGTGGGAGCAGTGGCTGGACGTTTTGAATTTCGGAGCTGGGCTGTGGCTGTGCCGAGAAGGAACGTCCCCACTGTGCTGTGGCTAGGAAGCTCAGAGCGCCAGTGCTTGTGGGGCTGTGGAAGGGCTGCCTAGGGAAGGTGATGGCCAGCAAGAGCTTTCAGTGCTAGCCCCTTTGGTGTGGGAGCAGTGGCTGGACGTTTTGAATTTCGGAGCTGGGCTGTGGCTGTGCCGAGAAGGAACGTCCCCACTGTGCTGTGGCTAGGAAGCTCAGAGCGCCAGTGCTTGTGGGGCTGTGGAACGGCAGCCTAGGGAAGGTGATGGCCAGCAAGAGCTTTCAGTGCTAGCCCCTTTGGTGTGGGAGCAGTGGCTGGACGTTTTGAATTTCGGAGCTGGGCTGTGGCTGTGCCGAGAAGGAACGTCCCCACTGTGCTGTGGCTAGGAAGCTCAGAGCGCCAGTGCTTGTGGGGCTGTGGAAGGGCTGCCGAGGGCAGGTGATGGCCAGCAAGAGCTTTCAGTGCTAGCCCCTTTGGTGTGGGAGCAGTGGCTGGACGTTTTGAATTTCGGAGCTGGGCTGTGGCTGTGCCGAGAAGGAACGTCCCCACTGTGCCGTGGCTAGGAAGCTCAGAGCGCCAGTGCTTGTGGGGCTGTGGAAGGGCTGCCTAGGGCAGGTGATGGCCAGCAAGAGCTTTCAGTGCTAGCCCCTTTGGTGTGGGAGCAGTGGCTGGACGTTTTGAATTTCGGAGCTGGGCTGTGGCTGTGCCGAGAAGGAACGTCCCCACTGTGCTGTGGCTAGGAAGCTCAGAGCGCCAGTGCTTGTGGGGCTGTGGAAGGGCTGCCTAGGGCAGGTGATGGCCAGCAAGAGCTTTCAGTGCTAGCCCCTTTGGTGTGGGAGCAGTGGCTGGAGGTTTCGAATTTCGGAGCTGGGCTGTGGCTGTGCCGAGAAGGAACGTCCCCACTGTGCTGTGGCTAGGAAGCTCAGAGCGCCAGTGCTTGTGGGGCTGTGGAAGGGCTGCCTAGGGCAGGTGATGGCCAGCAAGAGCTTTCAGTGCTAGCCCCTTTGGTGTGGGAGCAGTGGCTGGACGTTTTGAATTTCGGAGCTGGGCTGTGGCTGTGCCGAGAAGGAACGTCCCCACTGTGCTGTGGCTAGGAAGCTCAGAGCGCCAGTGCTTGTGGGGCTGTGGAAGGGCTGCCTAGGGCAGGTGATGTCCAGCAAGAGCTTTCAGTGCTAGCCCCTTTGGTGTGGGAGCAGTGGCTGGACGTTTTGAATTTCGGAGCTGGGCTGTGGCTGTGCCGAGAAGGAACGTCCCCACTGTGCTGTGGCTAGGAAGCTCAGAGCGCCAGTGCTTGTGGGGCTGTGGAAGGGCTGCCTAGGGAAGGTGATGGCCAGCAAGAGCTTTCAGTGCTAGCCCCTTTGGTGTGGGAGCAGTGGCTGGACGTTTTGAATTTCGGAGCTGGGCTCTGGCTGTGCCGAGAAGGAACGTCCCCACTGTGCTGTGGCTAGGAAGCTCAGAGCGCCAGTGCTTGTGGGGCTGTGGAACGGCAGCCTAGGGCAGGTGATGGCCAGCAAGAGCTTTCAGTGCTAGCCCCTTTGGTGTGGGAGCAGTGGCTGGACGTTTTGAATTTCGGAGCTGGGCTGTGGCTGTGCTGAGAAGGAACGTTCCCACTGTGCTGTGGCTAGGAAGCTCAGAGCGCCAGTGCTTGTGGGGCTGTGGAAGGGCTGCCTAGGGCAGGTGATGGCCAGCAAGAGCTTTCAGTGCTAGCCCCTTTGGTGTGGGAGCAGTGGCTGGAGGTTTTGAATTTCGGAGCTGGGCTGTGGCTGTGCCGAGAAGGAACGTCCCCACTGTGCTGTGGCTAGGAAGCTCAGAGCGCCAGTGCTTGTGGGGCTGTGGAAGGGCTGCCTAGGGCAGGTGATGGCCAGCAAGAGCTTTCAGTGCTAGCCCCTTTGGTGTGGGAGCAGTGGCTGGACGTTTTGAATTTCGGAGCTGGGCTGTGGCTGTGCCGAGAAGGAACGTCCCCACTGTGCTGTGGCTAGGAAGCTCAGAGCGCCAGTGCTTGTGGGGCTGTGGAAGGGCTGCCTAGGGCAGGTGATGGCCAGCAAGAGCTTTCAGTGCTAGCCCCTTTGGTGTGGGAGCAGTGGCTGGACGTTTTGAATTTCGGAGCTGGGCTGTGGCTGTGCCGAGAAGGAACGTCCCCACTGTGCTGTGGCTAGGAAGCTCAGAGCGCCAGTGCTTGTGGGGCTATGGAACGGCAGCCTAGGGAAGGTGATGGCCAGCAAGAGCTTTCAGTGCTAGCCCCTTTGGTGTGGGAGCAGTGGCTGGAGGTTTTGAATTTCGGAGCTGGGCTGTGGCTGTGCCGAGAAGGAACGTCCCCACTGTGCTGTGGCTAGGAAGCTCAGAGCGCCAGTGCTTGTGGGGCTGTGGAAGGGCTGCCGAGGGCAGGTGATGTCCAGCAAGAGCTTTCAGTGCTAGCCCCTTTGGTGTGGGAGCAGTGGCTGGACGTTTTGAATTTCGGAGCTGGGCTGTGGCTGTGCCGAGAAGGAACGTCCCCACTGTGCTGTGGCTAGGAAGCTCAGAGCGCCAGTGCTTGTGGGGCTGTGGAAGGGCTGCCTAGGGAAGGTGATGTCCAGCAAGAGCTTTCAGTGCTAGCCCCTTTGGTGTGGGAGCAGTGGCTGGACGTTTTGAATTTCGGAGCTGGGCTCTGGCTGTGCCGAGAAGGAACGTCCCCACTGTGCTGTGGCTAGGAAGCTCAGAGCGCCAGTGCTTGTGGGGCTGTGGAAGGGCTGCCTAGGGCAGGTGATGGCCAGCAAGAGCTTTCAGTGCTAGCCCCTTTGGTGTGGGAGCAGTGGCTGGACGTTTTGAATTTCGGAGCTGGGCTGTGGCTGTGCTGAGAAGGAACGTTCCCACTGTGCTGTGGCTAGGAAGCTCAGAGCGCCAGTGCTTGTGGGGCTGTGGAAGGGCTGCCTAGGGCAGGTGATGGCCAGCAAGAGCTTTCAGTGCTAGCCCCTTTGGTGTGGGAGCAGTGGCTGGACGTTTTGAATTTCGGAGCTGGGCTGTGGCTGTGCCGAGAAGGAACGTCCCCACTGTGCTGTGGCTAGGAAGCTCAGAGCGCCAGTGCTTGTGGGGCTGTGGAAGGGCTGCCTAGGGAAGGTGATGGCCAGCAAGAGCTTTCAGTGCTAGCCCCTTTGGTGTGGGAGCAGTGGCTGGACGTTTTGAATTTCGGAGCTGGGCTGTGGCTGTGCTGAGAAGGAACGTTCCCACTGTGCTGTGGCTAGGAAGCTCAGAGCGCCAGTGCTTGTGGGGCTGTGGAAGGGCTGCCTAGGGCAGGTGATGGCCAGCAAGAGCTTTCAGTGCTAGCCCCTTTGGTGTGGGAGCAGTGGCTGGACGTTTTGAATTTCGGAGCTGGGCTGTGGCTGTGCCGAGAAGGAACGTCCCCACTGTGCTGTGGCTAGGAAGCTCAGAGCGCCAGTGCTTGTGGGGCTGTGGAAGGGCTGCCTAGGGCAAGTGATGGCCAGCAAGAGCTTTCAGTGCTAGCCCCTTTGGTGTGGGAGCAGTGGCTGGAGGTTTTGAATTTCGGAGCTGGGCTGTGGCTGTGCCGAGAAGGAACGTCCCCACTGTGCTGTGGCTAGGAAGCTCAGAGCGCCAGTGCTTGTGGGGCTGTGGAAGGGCTGCCTAGGGCAGGTGATGGCCAGCAAGAGCTTTCAGTGCTAGCCCCTTTGGTGTGGGAGCAGTGGCTGGAGGTTTTGAATTTCGGAGCTGGGCTGTGGCTGTGCCGAGAAGGAACGTCCCCACTGTGCTGTGGCTAGGAAGCTCAGAGCGCCAGTGCTTGTGGGGCTGTGGAAGGGCTGCCTAGGGCAGGTGATGGCCAGCAAGAGCTTTCAGTGCTAGCCCCTTTGGTGTGGGAGCAGTGGCTGGACGTTTCGAATTTCGGAGCTGGGCTGTGGCTGTGCCGAGAAGGAACGTCCCCACTGTGCTGTGGCTAGGAAGCTCAGAGCGCCAGTGCTTGTGGGGCTGTGGAAGGGCTGCCTAGGGAAGGTGATGGCCAGCAAGAGCTTTCAGTGCTAGCCCCTTTGGTGTGGGAGCAGTGGCTGGACGTTTTGAATTTCGGAGCTGGGCTGTGGCTGTGCCGAGAAGGAACGTCCCCACTGTGCTGTGGCTAGGAAGCTCAGAGCGCCAGTGCTTGTGGGGCTGTGGAACGGCAGCCTAGGGAAGGTGATGGCCAGCAAGAGCTTTCAGTGCTAGCCCCTTTGGTGTGGGAGCAGTGGCTGGACGTTTTGAATTTCGGAGCTGGGCTGTGGCTGTGCCGAGAAGGAACGTCCCCACTGTGCTGTGGCTAGGAAGCTCAGAGCGCCAGTGCTTGTGGGGCTGTGGAAGGGCTGCCGAGGGCAGGTGATGGCCAGCAAGAGCTTTCAGTGCTAGCCCCTTTGGTGTGGGAGCAGTGGCTGGACGTTTTGAATTTCGGAGCTGGGCTGTGGCTGTGCCGAGAAGGAACGTCCCCACTGTGCTGTGGCTAGGAAGCTCAGAGCGCCAGTGCTTGTGGGGCTGTGGAAGGGCTGCCTAGGGCAGGTGATGGCCAGCAAGAGCTTTCAGTGCTAGCCCCTTTGGTGTGGGAGCAGTGGCTGGACGTTTTGAATTTCGGAGCTGGGCTGTGGCTGTGCCGAGAAGGAACGTCCCCACTGTGCTGTGGCTAGGAAGCTCAGAGCGCCAGTGCTTGTGGGGCTGTGGAAGGGCTGCCTAGGGCAGGTGATGGCCAGCAAGAGCTTTCAGTGCTAGCCCCTTTGGTGTGGGAGCAGTGGCTGGAGGTTTTGAATTTCGGAGCTGGGCTGTGGCTGTGCCGAGAAGGAACGTCCCCACTGTGCTGTGGCTAGGAAGCTCAGAGCGCCAGTGCTTGTGGGGCTGTGGAAGGGCTGCCTAGGGCAGGTGATGGCCAGCAAGAGCTTTCAGTGCTAGCCCCTTTGGTGTGGGAGCAGTGGCTGGACGTTTTGAATTTCGGAGCTGGGCTGTGGCTGTGCCGAGAAGGAACGTCCCCACTGTGCTGTGGCTAGGAAGCTCAGAGCGCCAGTGCTTGTGGGGCTGTGGAAGGGCTGCCTAGGGCAGGTGATGTCCAGCAAGAGCTTTCAGTGCTAGCCCCTTTGGTGTGGGAGCAGTGGCTGGACGTTTTGAATTTCGGAGCTGGGCTGTGGCTGTGCCGAGAAGGAACGTCCCCACTGTGCTGTGGCTAGGAAGCTCAGAGCGCCAGTGCTTGTGGGGCTGTGGAAGGGCTGCCTAGGGCAGGTGATGGCCAGCAAGAGCTTTCAGTGCTAGCCCCTTTGGTGTGGGAGCAGTGGCTGGACGTTTTGAATTTCGGAGCTGGGCTGTGGCTGTGCCGAGAAGGAACGTCCCCACTGTGCTGTGGCTAGGAAGCTCAGAGCGCCAGTGCTTGTGGGGCTGTGGAAGGGCTGCCTAGGGAAGGTGATGGCCAGCAAGAGCTTTCAGTGCTAGCCCCTTTGGTGTGGGAGCAGTGGCTGGACGTTTTGAATTTCGGAGCTGGGCTGTGGCTGTGCCGAGAAGGAACGTCCCCACTGTGCTGTGGCTAGGAAGCTCAGAGCGCCAGTGCTTGTGGGGCTGTGGAAGGGCTGCCTAGGGCAGGTGATGGCCAGCAAGAGCTTTCAGTGCTAGCCCCTTTGGTGTGGGAGCAGTGGCTGGACGTTTTGAATTTCGGAGCTGGGCTGTGGCTGTGCCGAGAAGGAACGTCCCCACTGTGCTGTGGCTAGGAAGCTCAGAGCGCCAGTGCTTGTGGGGCTGTGGAAGGGCTGCCGAGGGCAGGTGATGGCCAGCAAGAGCTTTCAGTGCTAGCCCCTTTGGTGTGGGAGCAGTGGCTGGACGTTTTGAATTTCGGAGCTGGGCTGTGGCTGTGCCGAGAAGGAACGTCCCCACTGTGCTGTGGCTAGGAAGCTCAGAGCGCCAGTGCTTGTGGGGCTGTGGAAGGGCTGCCTAGGGCAGGTGATGGCCAGCAAGAGCTTTCAGTGCTAGCCCCTTTGGTGTGGGAGCAGTGGCTGGACGTTTCGAATTTCGGAGCTGGGCTGTGGCTGTGCCGAGAAGGAACGTCCCCACTGTGCTGTGGCTAGGAAGCTCAGAGCGCCAGTGCTTGTGGGGCTGTGGAAGGGCTGCCTAGGGCAGGTGATGGCCAGCAAGAGCTTTCAGTGCTAGCCCCTTTGGTGTGGGAGCAGTGGCTGGAGGTTTTGAATTTCGGAGCTGGGCTGTGGCTGTGCCGAGAAGGAACGTCCCCACTGTGCTGTGGCTAGGAAGCTCAGAGCGCCAGTGCTTGTGGGGCTGTGGAAGGGCTGCCTAGGGCAGGTGATGGCCAGCAAGAGCTTTCAGTGCTAGCCCCTTTGGTGTGGGAGCAGTGGCTGGACGTTTTGAATTTCGGAGCTGGGCTGTGGCTGTGCCGAGAAGGAACGTCCCCACTGTGCTGTGGCTAGGAAGCTCAGAGCGCCAGTGCTTGTGGGGCTGTGGAAGGGCTGCCTAGGGCAGGTGATGTCCAGCAAGAGCTTTCAGTGCTAGCCCCTTTGGTGTGGGAGCAGTGGCTGGACGTTTTGAATTTCGGAGCTGGCTGTGGCTGTGCCGAGAAGGAACGTCCCCACTGTGCTGTGGCTAGGAAGCTCAGAGCGCCAGTGCTTGTGGGGCTGTGGAAGGGCTGCCTAGGGCAGGTGATGGCCAGCAAGAGCTTTCAGTGCTAGCCCCTTTGGTGTGGGAGCAGTGGCTGGACGTTTTGAATTTCGGAGCTGGGCTGTGGCTGTGCCGAGAAGGAACGTCCCCACTGTGCTGTGGCTAGGAAGCTCAGAGCGCCAGTGCTTGTGGGGCTGTGGAAGGGCTGCCTAGGGAAGGTGATGGCCAGCAAGAGCTTTCAGTGCTAGCCCCTTTGGTGTGGGAGCAGTGGCTGGACGTTTTGAATTTCGGAGCTGGGCTGTGGCTGTGCCGAGAAGGAACGTCCCCACTGTGCTGTGGCTAGGAAGCTCAGAGCGCCAGTGCTTGTGGGGCTGTGGAAGGGCTGCCTAGGGCAGGTGATGGCCAGCAAGAGCTTTCAGTGCTAGCCCCTTTGGTGTGGGAGCAGTGGCTGGACGTTTTGAATTTCGGAGCTGGGCTGTGGCTGTGCCGAGAAGGAACGTCCCCACTGTGCTGTGGCTAGGAAGCTCAGAGCGCCAGTGCTTGTGGGGCTGTGGAACGGCAGCCTAGGGAAGGTGATGGCCAGCAAGAGCTTTCAGTGCTAGCCCCTTTGGTGTGGGAGCAGTGGCTGGACGTTTCGAATTTCGGAGCTGGGCTGTGGCTGTGCCGAGAAGGAACGTCCCCACTGTGCTGTGGCTAGGAAGCTCAGAGCGCCAGTGCTTGTGGGGCTGTGGAAGGGCTGCCGAGGGCAGGTGATGTCCAGCAAGAGCTTTCAGTGCTAGCCCCTTTGGTGTGGGAGCAGTGGCTGGACGTTTTGAATTTCGGAGCTGGGCTGTGGCTGTGCCGAGAAGGAACGTCCCCACTGTGCTGTGGCTAGGAAGCTCAGAGCGCCAGTGCTTGTGGGGGCTGTGGAAGGGCTGCCTAGGGAAGGTGATGGCCAGCAAGAGCTTTCAGTGCTAGCCCCTTTGGTGTGGGAGCAGTGGCTGGACGTTTGAATTTCGGAGCTGGGCTCTGGCTGTGCCGAGAAGGAACGTCCCCACTGTGCTGTGGCTAGGAAGCTCAGAGCGCCAGTGCTTGTGGGGCTGTGGAACGGCAGCCTAGGGCAGGTGATGGCCAGCAAGAGCTTTCAGTGCTAGCCCCTTTGGTGTGGGAGCAGTGGCTGGACGTTTTGAATTTCGGAGCTGGGCTGTGGCTGTGC
Organism: Aptenodytes patagonicus; assembly: GCF_965638725.1. Classification (NCBI taxonomy): domain Eukaryota; kingdom Metazoa; phylum Chordata; class Aves; order Sphenisciformes; family Spheniscidae; genus Aptenodytes; species Aptenodytes patagonicus. The sequence goes on along the minus strand of NW_027472371.1, from coordinate 8,253 downwards.
TGAGAAGGAACGTTCCCACTGTGCTGTGGCTAGGAAGCTCAGAGCGCCAGTGCTTGTGGGGCTGTGGAAGGGCTGCCTAGGGCAGGTGATGGCCAGCAAGAGCTTTCAGTGCTAGCCCCTTTGGTGTGGGAGCAGTGGCTGGACGTTTTGAATTTCGGAGCTGGGCTGTGGCTGTGCCGAGAAGGAACGTCCCCACTGTGCTGTGGCTAGGAAGCTCAGAGCGCCAGTGCTTGTGGGGCTGTGGAAGGGCTGCCTAGGGCAGGTGATGGCCAGCAAGAGCTTTCAGTGCTAGCCCCTTTGGTGTGGGAGCAGTGGCTGGACGTTTTGAATTTCGGAGCTGGGCTGTGGCTGTGCCGAGAAGGAACGTCCCCACTGTGCTGTGGCTAGGAAGCTCAGAGCGCCAGTGCTTGTGGGGCTGTGGAACGGCAGCCTAGGGAAGGTGATGGCCAGCAAGAGCTTTCAGTGCTAGCCCCTTTGGTGTGGGAGCAGTGGCTGGACGTTTTGAATTTCGGAGCTGGGCTGTGGCTGTGCCGAGAAGGAACGTCCCCACTGTGCTGTGGCTAGGAAGCTCAGAGCGCCAGTGCTTGTGGGGCTGTGGAAGGGCTGCCTAGGGCAGGTGATGGCCAGCAAGAGCTTTCAGTGCTAGCCCCTTTGGTGTGGGAGCAGTGGCTGGACGTTTTGAATTTCGGAGCTGGGCTGTGGCTGTGCCGAGAAGGAACGTCCCCACTGTGCTGTGGCTAGGAAGCTCAGAGCGCCAGTGCTTGTGGGGCTGTGGAAGGGCTGCCTAGGGCAGGTGATGGCCAGCAAGAGCTTTCAGTGCTAGCCCCTTTGGTGTGGGAGCAGTGGCTGGAGGTTTTGAATTTCGGAGCTGGGCTGTGGCTGTGCCGAGAAGGAACGTCCCCACTGTGCTGTGGCTAGGAAGCTCAGAGCGCCAGTGCTTGTGGGGCTGTGGAAGGGCTGCCTAGGGCAGGTGATGGCCAGCAAGAGCTTTCAGTGCTAGCCCCTTTGGTGTGGGAGCAGTGGCTGGACGTTTTGAATTTCGGAGCTGGGCTGTGGCTGTGCCGAGAAGGAACGTCCCCACTGTGCTGTGGCTAGGAAGCTCAGAGCGCCAGTGCTTGTGGGGCTGTGGAAGGGCTGCCTAGGGAAGGTGATGGCCAGCAAGAGCTTTCAGTGCTAGCCCCTTTGGTGTGGGAGCAGTGGCTGGACGTTTTGAATTTCGGAGCTGGGCTGTGGCTGTGCCGAGAAGGAACGTCCCCACTGTGCTGTGGCTAGGAAGCTCAGAGCGCCAGTGCTTGTGGGGCTGTGGAAGGGCTGCCTAGGGCAGGTGATGGCCAGCAAGAGCTTTCAGTGCTAGCCCCTTTGGTGTGGGAGCAGTGGCTGGACGTTTTGAATTTCGGAGCTGGGCTGTGGCTGTGCCGAGAAGGAACGTCCCCACTGTGCTGTGGCTAGGAAGCTCAGAGCGCCAGTGCTTGTGGGGCTGTGGAAGGGCTGCCTAGGGCAGGTGATGGCCAGCAAGAGCTTTCAGTGCTAGCCCCTTTGGTGTGGGAGCAGTGGCTGGAGGTTTTGAATTTCGGAGCTGGGCTGTGGCTGTGCCGAGAAGGAACGTCCCCACTGTGCTGTGGCTAGGAAGCTCAGAGCGCCAGTGCTTGTGGGGCTGTGGAAGGGCTGCCTAGGGCAGGTGATGGCCAGCAAGAGCTTTCAGTGCTAGCCCCTTTGGTGTGGGAGCAGTGGCTGGACGTTTCGAATTTCAGAGCTGGGCTGTGGCTGTGCCGAGAAGGAACGTCCCCACTGTGCTGTGGCTAGGAAGCTCAGAGCGCCAGTGCTTGTGGGGCTGTGGAAGGGCTGCCTAGGGCAGGTGATGGCCAGCAAGAGCTTTCAGTGCTAGCCCCTTTGGTGTGGGAGCAGTGGCTGGAGGTTTTGAATTTCGGAGCTGGGCTGTGGCTGTGCCGAGAAGGAACGTCCCCACTGTGCTGTGGCTAGGAAGCTCAGAGCGCCAGTGCTTGTGGGGCTGTGGAAGGGCTGCCTAGGGCAGGTGATGGCCAGCAAGAGCTTTCAGTGCTAGCCCCTTTGGTGTGGGAGCAGTGGCTGGACGTTTTGAATTTCGGAGCTGGGCTGTGGCTGTGCCGAGAAGGAACGTCCCCACTGTGCTGTGGCTAGGAAGCTCAGAGCGCCAGTGCTTGTGGGGCTGTGGAAGGGCTGCCTAGGGCAGGTGATGGCCAGCAAGAGCTTTCAGTGCTAGCCCCTTTGGTGTGGGAGCAGTGGCTGGACGTTTTGAATTTCGGAGCTGGGCTGTGGCTGTGCCGAGAAGGAACGTCCCCACTGTGCTGTGGCTAGGAAGCTCAGAGCGCCAGTGCTTGTGGGGCTGTGGAAGGGCTGCCTAGGGCAGGTGATGGCCAGCAAGAGCTTTCAGTGCTAGCCCCTTTGGTGTGGGAGCAGTGGCTGGACATTTTGAATTTCGGAGCTGGGCTGTGGCTGTGCCGAGAAGGAACGTCCCCACTGTGCTGTGGCTAGGAAGCTCAGAGCGCCAGTGCTTGTGGGGCTGTGGAAGGGCTGCCTAGGGCAGGTGATGGCCAGCAAGAGCTTTCAGTGCTAGCCCCTTTGGTGTGGGAGCAGTGGCTGGAGGTTTTGAATTTCGGAGCTGGGCTCTGGCTGTGCCGAGAAGGAACGTCCCCACTGTGCTGTGGCTGGGAAGCTCAGAGCGCCAGTGCTTGTGGGGCTGTGGAAGGGCTGCCTAGGGAAGGTGATGGCCAGCAAGAGCTTTCAGTGCTAGCCCCTTTGGTGTGGGAGCAGTGGCTGGACGTTTTGAATTTCGGAGCTGGGCTGTGGCTGTGCCGAGAAGGAACGTCCCCACTGTGCTGTGGCTAGGAAGCTCAGAGCACCAGTGCTTGTGGGGCTGTGGAAGGGCTGCCTAGGGCAGGTGATGGCCAGCAAGAGCTTTCAGTGCTAGCCCCTTTGGTGTGGGAGCAGTGGCTGGACGTTTTGAATTTCGGAGCTGGGCTCTGGCTGTGCCGAGAAGGAACGTCCCCACTGTGCTGTGGCTAGGAAGCTCAGAGCGCCAGTGCTTGTGGGGCTGTGGAAGGGCTGCCTAGGGCAGGTGATGGCCAGCAAGAGCTTTCAGTGCTAGCCCCTTTGGTGTGGGAGCAGTGGCTGGACGTTTTGAATTTCGGAGCTGGGCTGTGGCTGTGCCGAGAAGGAACGTCCCCACTGTGCTGTGTCTAGGAAGCTCAAGGCGCCAGTGCTTGTGGGGCTGTGGAAGGGCTGCCTAGGGCAGGTGATGGCCAGCAAGAGCTTTCAGTGCTAGCCCCTTTGGTGTGGGAGCAGTGGCTGGACGTTTTGAATTTCGGAGCTGGGCTGTGGCTGTGCCGAGAAGGAACGTCCCCACTGTGCTGTGGCTAGGAAGCTCAGAGCGCCAGTGCTTGTGGGGCTGTGGAAGGGCTGCCTAGGGAAGGTGATGGCCAGCAAGAGCTTTCAGTGCTAGCCCCTTTGGTGTGGGAGCAGTGGCTGGACGTTTTGAATTTCGGAGCTGGGCTGTGGCTGTGCCGAGAAGGAACGTCCCCACTGTGCTGTGGCTAGGAAGCTCAGAGCGCCAGTGCTTGTGGGGCTGTGGAAGGGCTGCCTAGGGCAGGTGATGGCCAGCAAGAGCTTTCAGTGCTAGCCCCTTTGGTGTGGGAGCAGTGGCTGGACATTTTGAATTTCGGAGCTGGGCTGTGGCTGTGCCGAGAAGGAACGTCCCCACTGTGCTGTGGCTAGGAAGCTCAGAGCGCCAGTGCTTGTGGGGCTGTGGAAGGGCTGCCTAGGGAAGGTGATGGCCAGCAAGAGCTTTCAGTGCTAGCCCCTTTGGTGTGGGAGCAGTGGCTGGACGTTTTGAATTTCGGAGCTGGGCTGTGGCTGTGCCGAGAAGGAACGTCCCCCACTGTGCTGTGGCTGGGAAGCTCAGAGCGCCAGTGCTTGTGGGGCTGTGGAAGGGCTGCCTAGGGCAGGTGATGGCCAGCAAGAGCTTTCAGTGCTAGCCCCTTTGGTGTGGGAGCAGTGGCTGGACGTTTTGAATTTCGGAGCTGGGCTGTGGCTGTGCTGAGAAGGAACGTCCCCACTGTGCTGTGGCTAGGAAGCTCAGAGCACCAGTGCTTGTGGGGCTGTGGAAGGGCTGCCTAGGGCAGGTGATGGCCAGCAAGAGCTTTCAGTGCTAGCCCCTTTGGTGTGGGAGCAGTGGCTGGACGTTTTGAATTTCGGAGCTGGGCTCTGGCTGTGCCGAGAAGGAACGTCCCCACTGTGCTGTGGCTAGGAAGCTCAGAGCGCCAGTGCTTGTGGGGCTGTGGAAGGGCTGCCTAGGGAAGGTGATGGCCAGCAAGAGCTTTCAGTGCTAGCCCCTTTGGTGTGGGAGCAGTGGCTGGACGTTTTGAATTTCGGAGCTGGGCTGTGGCTGTGCCGAGAAGGAACGTCCCCACTGTGCTGTGTCTAGGAAACTCAGAGCGCCAGTGATTGTGGGGCTGTGGAAGGGCTGCCTAGGGCAGGTGATGGCCAGCAAGAGCTTTCAGTGCTAGCCCCTTTGGTGTGGGAGCAGTGGCTGGACGTTTTGAATTTCGGAGCTGGGCTGTGGCTGTGCCGAGAAGGAACGTCCCCACTGTGCTGTGGCTAGGAAGCTCAGAGCGCCAGTGCTTGTGGGGCTGTGGAAGGGCTGCCTAGGGCAGGTGATGGCCAGCAAGAGCTTTCAGTGCTAGCCCCTTTGGTGTGGGAGCAGTGGCTGGACGTTTCGAATTTCGGAGCTGGGCTGTGGCTGTGCCGAGAAGGAACGTCCCCACTGTGCTGTGGCTAGGAAGCTCAGAGCGCCAGTGCTTGTGGGGCTGTGGAAGGGCTGCCTAGGGAAGGTGATGGCCAGCAAGAGCTTTCAGTGCTAGCCCCTTTGGTGTGGGAGCAGTGGCTGGACGTTTTGAATTTCGGAGCTGGGCTGTGGCTGTGCCGAGAAGGAACGTCCCCACTGTGCTGTGGCTAGGAAGCTCAGAGCGCCAGTGCTTGTGGGGCTGTGGAAGGGCTGCCTAGGGCAGGTGATGGCCAGCAAGAGCTTTCAGTGCTAGCCCCTTTGGTGTGGGAGCAGTGGCTGGACGTTTTGAATTTCGGATCTGGGGTCTGGCTGTGCCGAGAAGGAACGTCCCCACTGTGCTGTGGCTAGGAAGCTCAGAGCGCCAGTGCTTGTGGGGCTGTGGAAGGGCTGCCTAGGGAAGGTGATGGCCAGCAAGAGCTTTCAGTGCTAGCCCCTTTGGTGTGGGAGCAGTGGCTGGACGTTTTGAATTTCGGAGCTGGGCTGTGGCTGTGCCGAGAAGGAACGTCCCCACTGTGCTGTGGCTAGGAAGCTCAGAGCGCCAGTGCTTGTGGGGCTGTGGAAGGGCTGCCTAGGGCAGGTGATGGCCAGCAAGAGCTTTCAGTGCTAGCCCCTTTGGTGTGGGAGCAGTGGCTGGACGTTTTGAATTTCGGAGCTGGGCTGTGGCTGTGCCGAGAAGGAACGTCCCCACTGTGCTGTGGCTAGGAAGCTCAGAGCGCCAGTGCTTGTGGGGCTGTGGAAGGGCTGCCTAGGGCAGGTGATGGCCAGCAAGAGCTTTCAGTGCTAGCCCCTTTGGTGTGGGAGCAGTGGCTGGACGTTTGAATTTCGGAGCTGGGCTCTGGCTGTGCCGAGAAGGAACGTCCCCACTGTGCTGTGGCTAGGAAGCTCAGAGCGCCAGTGCTTGTGGGGCTGTGGAAGGGCTGCCTAGGGAAGGTGATGGCCAGCAAGAGCTTTCAGTGCTAGCCCCTTTGGTGTGGGAGCAGTGGCTGGACGTTTTGAATTTCGGAGCTGGGCTGTGGCTGTGCCGAGAAGGAACGTCCCCACTGTGCTGTGGCTAGGAAGCTCAGAGCGCCAGTGCTTGTGGGGCTGTGGAAGGGCTGCCTAGGGCAGGTGATGGCCAGCAAGAGCTTTCAGTGCTAGCCCCTTTGGTGTGGGAGCAGTGGCTGGACGTTTTCAATTTCGGAGCTGGGCTGTGGCTGTGCCGAGAAGGAACGTCCCCACTGTGCTGTGGCTAGGAAGCTCAGAGCGCCAGTGCTTGTGGGGCTGTGGAAGGGCTGCCTAGGGCAGGTGATGGCCAGCAAGAGCTTTCAGTGCTAGCCCCTTTGGTGTGGGAGCAGTGGCTGGACGTTTCGAATTTCGGAGCTGGGCTGTGGCTGTGCCGAGAAGGAACGTCCCCACTGTGCTGTGGGCTAGGAAGCTCAGAGCGCCAGTGCTTGTGGGGCTGTGGAAGGGCTGCCTAGGGCAGGTGATGGCCAGCAAGAGCTTTCAGTGCTAGCCCCTTTGGTGTGGGAGCAGTGGCTGGACGTTTTGAATTTCGGAGCTGGGCTGTGGCTGTGCCGAGAAGGAACGTCCCCACTGTGCTGTGGCTAGGAAGCTCAGAGCGCCAGTGCTTGTGGGGCTGTGGAAGGGCTGCCTAGGGAAGGTGATGGCCAGCAAGAGCTTTCAGTGCTAGCCCCTTTGGTGTGGGAGCAGTGGCTGGAGGTTTTGAATTTCGGAGCTGGGCTGTGGCTGTGCTGAGAAGGAACGTCCCCACTGTGCTGTGGCTAGGAAGCTCAGAGCGCCAGTGCTTGTGGGGCTGTGGAAGGGCTGCCTAGGGAAGGTGATGGCCAGCAAGAGCTTTCAGTGCTAGCCCCTTTGGTGTGGGAGCAGTGGCTGGACGTTTCGAATTTCGGAGCTGGGCTGTGGCTGTGCCGAGAAGGAACGTCCCCACTGTGCTGTGGCTAGGAAGCTCAGAGCGCCAGTGCTTGTGGGGCTGTGGAAGGGCTGCCTAGGGCAGGTGATGGCCAGCAAGAGCTTTCAGTGCTAGCCCCTTTGGTGTGGGAGCAGTGGCTGGACGTTTTGAATTTCGGAGCTGGGCTGTGGCTGTGCCGAGAAGGAACGTCCCCACTGTGCTGTGGCTAGGAAGCTCAGAGCGCCAGTGCTTGTGGGGCTGTGGAAGGGCTGCCTAGGGCAGGTGATGGCCAGCAAGAGCTTTCAGTGCTAGCCCCTTTGGTGTGGGAGCAGTGGCTGGACTTTTCGAATTTCGGAGCTGGGCTGTGGCTGTGCTGAGAAGGAACGTCCCCACTGTGCTGTGGCTAGGAAGCTCAGAGCGCCAGTGCTTGTGGGCTGTGGAAGGGCTGCCTAGGGCAGGTGATGGCCAGCAAGAGCTTTCAGTGCTAGCCCCTTTGGTGTGGGAGCAGTGGCTGGAGGTTTTGAATTTCGGAGCTGGGCTGTGGCTGTGCCGAGAAGGAACGTCCCCACTGCGTGGTGGCTAGGAAGCTCAGAGCGCCAGTGCTTGTGGGGCTGTGGAAGGGCTGCCTAGGGCAGGTGATGGCCAGCAAGAGCTTTCAGTGCTAGCCCCTTTGGTGTGGGAGCAGTGGCTGGAGGTTTTGAATTTCGGAGCTGGGCTGTGGCTGTGCCGAGAAGGAACGTCCCCACTGTGCTGTGGCTAGGAAGCTCAGAGCGCCAGTGCTTGTGGGGCTGTGGAAGGGCTGCCTAGGGCAGGTGATGGCCAGCAAGAGCTTTCAGTGCTAGCCCCTTTGGTGTGGGAGCAGTGGCTGGACGTTTTGAATTTCGGAGCTGGGCTGTGGCTGTGCCGAGAAGGAACGTCCCCACTGTGCTGTGGCTAGGAAGCTCAGAGCGCCAGTGCTTGTGGGGCTGTGGAAGGGCTGCCTAGGGAAGGTGATGGCCAGCAAGAGCTTTCAGTGCTAGCCCCTTTGGTGTGGGAGCAGTGGCTGGAGGTTTTGAATTTCGGAGCTGGGCTGTGGCTGTGCTGAGAAGGAACGTCCCCACTGTGCTGTGGCTAGGAAGCTCAGAGCGCCAGTGCTTGTGGGGCTGTGGAAGGGCTGCCTAGGGAAGGTGATGGCCAGCAAGAGCTTTCAGTGCTAGCCCCTTTGGTGTGGGGAGCAGTGGCTGGACGTTTCGAATTCGGAGCTGGGCTGTGGCTGTGCCGAGAAGGAACGTCCCCACTGTGCTGTGGCTAGGAAGCTCAGAGCGCCAGTGCTTGTGGGGCTGTGGAAGGGCTGCCTAGGGCAGGTGATGGCCAGCAAGAGCTTTCAGTGCTAGCCCCTTTGGTGTGGGAGCAGTGGCTGGACGTTTTGAATTTCGGAGCTGGGCTGTGGCTGTGCCGAGAAGGAACGTCCCCACTGTGCTGTGGCTAGGAAGCTCAGAGCGCTCAGTGCTTTGTGGGGCTGTGGAAGGGCCTGCCTAGGGCAGGTGATGGCCAGCAAGAGCTTTCA
>NW_027472370.1:0-33000 GCF_965638725.1 Aptenodytes patagonicus | reverse complement strand
AGACCATGTAATAAAAAAATGGGCAAATGTCAAAAGGCTCCTCTCTCCTATTCAGTAACATTGAGGCATTTGCCATATTAGAACATTATGAATTTTAATTTGAATGAAAGACTCTTAATTTATAATCGAACAGACTGGAGTACAGCTTGGCTTAGTATCTACCACACTGGCAAGGATGAAGGCTATGCTCTTGGCTCTATCATTCACTGGAAATGTAACCCCTCTGTTATACCCTCCCAAAGTAGACTATATCTTTCCCCATCTGCAAAGTCAAGCAGAAGTTGCCCAAAGCCTGGAGTCCAAGCTCGATTCTGTCTTTGTTCTTATTACATGCCCATCTTCAGGACAAGAACTGAGGTGAAACAGTTTCTAACTGGGAAGTTTGATCAAAAGTATCTCATTATTTAGGGTGCATTTACCAGTTATGTGAGAAGCCCTTTCTCTCTGCGTCAGTAGGTCTACATCATCATCCTCACAAAATCCATAGAACACATGAAGGAAGCATCTTAAAGATTTCCAATCCTGGAAAAAAGGGCAATTTTTTTTTCTGATCAGCGGCATATATTATAATTTAATGCTATTCACTTGAAGACTGATAAAATACAGGGCCTTACAGCAACCTCACAGTCATTCAGTTTACCCCATATTTTCTCCTGCTGCAATCCACCAACAGCTGACGCAGCCAAGCTTACAAAGCCCTGCATGATATTTTGCAAATCTAAATTGTTGAGCCACACAGGGAGCAAGCCTCCCATTGAAATGTCAGCACACTGAAATTACAGTTTTAATGGGTAGCTTTCCAGCAGCAGCAGCTTTCACGTATCAGTTGTGCCTCACAGCAATGAGAGACAGTGAGGAAAAAAAAAAAAACACAAAACCAACCTGTGTCCATTTGAGATGAAGGTCAACTGGCAGGTGACACTGAGTGACATCTCCTAATCAAGTTTGATTCCCAGGCACTGTGGTTGTTATTGTTACTCTTACTATTTTACTATTTTTGTTACAGAAGTAGTTAAAGGTTCTACTTGAGATTAGGGACATATTTTTTCTGGGGATGGTACAAATTCTTAACAAATCAGATCTGAACCCAAGAGTTTACAATCTGGGGAGATTAAGAAAGAAGCAGAAGCAAAGAAGGTGAAGTGATATCCGAAGCCACTGCATGACTCCAAGATAAGAACTGTGTAGCTAATGGGATTTCTGGTTTGGTAGACAAAATGGGAAAAAAAACCACCCAAAACCACCAACCCTCCACGCTTCCCCCATGCACACAAACCAAAATAAATAATTGTGGGTCCAACTGTTCATATTCAACTCACATATTCCATCACGAAACAAACTAACACAATGAAAACCAACCAAAGTATTTGCAGAAAAACAAAGCATGCCGTCGTGTTGGTTAGGCTATTCATTTTTTTTCAAAACTAAGTTTGAGTTCACTCCAAAACAGAAGCACCCTTTCATAATCATAGAATCATAGAATCATAGAACCATTAAGGTTGGAAAAGACCTCTAAGATCATCGAGTCCAACCATCGACCCAACACCACCATGTCCACTGAACCATGTCCCTAAGTGCCTCATCTACTCGTCTTTTAAATGCTGCCAGGGATGGGGACTCAACCACTTCCCTGGGCAGCCTGGTCCAATGTTTAAACACTCTTTCAGTAAAGACATTTTTCCTCACGTCCAATCTAAACCTCCCTTGGCACAACTTGAGGCCATTTCCTCTCGTCCTATCGCTTGTTACTTGGGAGAAGAGACCGACCCCCACCTTGCTACAACCTCCTTTCAGGGAGTTGTAGAGAGCGAATAATGAAACATTTTGATTTTTCTGAAAAAGTCTCTTCATTTATTTTTTCAGATTTTTTTCAAACACTCTGTCTAATGTGACCCCTATAATTTCCACATGTTACAAACCACATTTCTCGTATGCTTCCAAATATTTTCTTAGTACCTTATGACTTCTTAAGAACTCTGATGGTCTTTGATGAAAATTGCCATAGAAAACCTTTTTAATGCTTGACATATTTATCTCATACCTAAGAAGTCCCAAACAGAACCTTGCCTTTGTAAAAATTCCACAGCAAAAATAACAAATAAAGAAATCTGCCATTGTTTCAGGAGAGCAAAATCAGGCTGTGTGTTTGAGGTTTTATAATGATCATAAATGTACAAATAGATAGAAGAGGGTTGAGCTGGCTCAGATTTGTAGTCTCTAAATACATTAGAAACATTGTAAGGCACTGTTCTTCATTTGAAGAGACTCTGAGCTATTAAATTAACTGGTTTTTTTTTGTCCCAACATCAACAGATGCTCCTATATTAAATATTGAATGCTTTCTCATAGGTGCTTACGCTGTGGCTGGTTTTAAAGGTGGTTTGCTAGCATGGGCAGAGTATGGAAGCCACCCACAGAGGAAGTAGTGGAGGTAGGGAGGGTCTACCAGGCTGGGTTTTTTTTCTGTCTTGAGAGCCTTATGGTATACATCTTTTCTCTCCCTCTATCTTTCTCACGCTGTAGATTTGATGACCCCTTTTGTCCATGGCAGTGCAAAAAACCACAATAAATAAATAAATAAATAAATAAACAAACAAACTTTCTACCTTCCTAGTGTATAATTTATGGAGCCTGTACAAGAGAGGGTCAAACCTCAAACTAATGTAATAATGGAAAAAAATGCATTTATTCTCACTGAGAAACTGAGGCTTCTTTTTTAATTATTATTTTCCTTGAAAAAAGAAACAGAGAAATAAACAAAACCAACCCCCCCACAACTTCCTTCCCCCCAAAAAAGCTTTGAAAAAACCTGCAGCTTTCCAGAAAACAAAGGGGAAGAAGGAACAAGAAGCTGCTGCATTGTACTTAGCAAGAGAAGGGGAAGAGGCAGAGGAAGATGCTCTCTCTGAGTGCAGCAGTCATTTACAGGCTGAGACACTGGAAGAGGTAGTGAGATTCTGTTTAAAATGCCTGGTATGTGGGAGCTCCCCACATTTGCAAGCACCTTATGAATTTGTTGGGTCTGTTCCCTGAGAAAGGGGTAGCCAAGGCTTATGCAGATAGGTAGAAAAACCTGCAAAGAGGCAGTCATGGAGCACTGACTGCCTGTAGAAATTTTAGGGAGCTTTAGCTCTCCCTTCAGTAACTCATTAAATATCCAGAACAAGTGTCAATTCAGTCTGGTGCGGATGAATCAGGTCTTAGGATGTTACAGCTTCCTCCACAGTTGTACTGTGAACCATCTTCATTTTCTGGTCCTTAGACTATGACAGAGGAACCTGGGTGTTGCTTTAAACTGTCTGCCATCAGTCCCTAAGTAGCTGGGTGCCAACTAGGGTAGGAAGCACAAGATATGGGGCTAGGGAGATTTATGCGCTTTCTGTGCATGTTTCTTGCCTTTTCTTCTATGCTTTGAGTAGCTACAACAGACGTTTGAAGAGAGCTCTAAGTCTTACAGCATCTCATGAAAAAAACAACACGGGTGGAAAAATCCAACCCTTCTGTACAAGCAATGAGACTTATAACTAAAGGAATAAATTAAATTGAAACTGAGAGGCTGCATTGTTTAGCACATTGCCCAGTGAAAAATGTCATCCCATGGTTGCTTTTCTCAGTCTTTTGTCAAGGGCTGGTTCTCAAGGTTTTACCAAAGCCTCTGAGGAAACTCCCCAATTTGAAGATGAGACCTCATTTGCTGTACTTGTCCTTTTAGTCATCAGGAGGACGTGGCTGTTTTGTCTAGACTTGTAACTCCCTGGTTCATCCCTGTGCTTTATTCTATCTGTGAGCAGTAGAGCTATGTCAGTAATGGATATTTTAGTTCACTGACAAAACCATTTTTTTTCGTTGTTGCAAGGCCAACCTGCAACATTTTTTTTTCCCCACTAGCATAACCCTCAAACAAAGAATCTTTTCAATCAAATTAAATATTTCATTTTCAAGGGCACGTTTCTCATTCTTTCTGTTTCTTATTATTATTACATTTAGTCAAACTTTGGGAAGAAAACTCACTGGGAAAAAGAAATTTGAATTTTTTTTCTCTCGCAATAATGAAACAAAATATTTCAGCTTCTCCAAATGTCCAATGTTTTTAACTTTTTTCTGTTCCAGTGAAATAATATGATCAGGAATTAAATAAACAGGCTTTCAGGGGCGGGGAACATAGAAATATCTTCAAAACAAGGTCCAGATCCATAGAACTGTTCAGTAACTAATTTATATTTATAAACCTGATTTTTATTAACTCCCATAAATTTTAATGGCTTATGTATTCAGATAGGAATTGTCAGCATAAATGTATTTGAAAGTCTCTGTCTTTGAACTTTGGCCCATGGGTCAGAAATAGCCTTGTCTTATTTTGGGGAAGGATTGTCTGCTACCACCCCCAGCAGAACAAGGTCATCCAGGTCCTTTTTCTGCTCTCCAAATAATGATGTGTAACAGGGATCTTTCTCTGAAGGGCAGCTGGGAGAAATGCATGCAGACAGCAAAACATGTTTTATTCATGGCACTCCCCAACAGATAAGTTCCATTATCTTGCATTTTAGCTGCCTTTTAAGCCATTCCTACAGGCGGCAGAGTGAATTGCATTTTCCCCTGCTCAGCCCATCAGTTACCTCAAAAGCAAAAGGGGAGAGCGAGTGCATGGGATTTATCAGCAGGACTTTTTGGCTCAGGTATTTCTCCTGATGAGGCTTGTCTGTGTAGAAAGGACATAAAGTACCACCTGTGATAGGAGAACCTGATGTGACTGCAGTGTCAGATCTTGGTGTCTGTTCTTATTCATTTACACTGGTTTAATGTCTGTTTTGTAGTTCAAGGCTCTTGCTGTTAGGTAATTTCTTCTCTTGTCAGCAAATCACAAGTCATCTTGCCCTGTGCTGCTACATTATTCTTGTCATTCAGAGCTCTCTGAAGGCTGAAGAATGGCTCTTGCTACTTGAAACTGATTGATTCTGTGATTAGCATGGGAGCTACAGAGTGTTTTGTCACTAGGGTGCCAGCTAATTTGTGAACTCAGGAAGCAGGTTGTGCTGGGTACTGGAGTAAATTGTGCTGGAAGGACTCTGCAGCAGCCCAAGGTTTCATTCCCCAGGTCAGTTATGGTTTGCCAAATTTCCCAGATCTTTTGCTGGGACTTGCCGCTATAGTCTGTGACTGAAGGTACGTTTTTTCCCAAAGTAATCAAAGATATTGATGCCAAGTGAAGTTGTAACTTTAATGGCCTCAAGTTGTGCCAGGGGAGGTTTAGATTGGACACGAGGAAAAATTTCTTTACTGAAAGAGTGGTTAAACATTGGAAGAGGCTGCCCAGGGAAGTGGTTGAGTCCCCATTGCTGGAGGTATTTAAAAGACGTGTAGATGAGGCGCTTAGGGACATGGTTTAGTGGGCATGGTGGTGTTGGGTCGATGGTTGGACTCGATGATCTTAGAGTTCTCTTCCAACCTTAATGATTCTATGTTTCTATGATTCTATGATTCTATGATTTGACAGAGTGAGATGTTTGGGCATCCTGTCACGTTAGGGCTGTCTCGTGTCAGGTTACTGGAGGTTTACTAGAGGATGTCCAAAACCTGAAATTCAGGGTCTCACTTGACTTTCTGAGATGGAGTGATTTCTTCTGCAAGAAAAAGACCAGGGACTTGAATCTACTTGTTGCACCAAGCAGGACTTTTTTCCCAGGTGCAACTGTGATTTTGTTTTTCAGTGAAAAGAAACAGGAAGAGATTTAGCATCTACAAACTACGCTGGAAAGTGAGACCACTGTCCTCTGACCAGCTCTGTGCCCATTCTTTGAAGGCAGTTCAAATCCCACAGTTTGGAGAAGTAGATGCTCAAAACAACCTCCCTGGCTTCTCTGCATCATTGCTATGCTGTTCTTTGTGTCCTTTGCAACAATTGGATGCAAGCTACAACTTTTGTTGGAAAACCTGTCATTAGCAATTAGACATAAACACGTCTGATTGATTTGATATTCAGAGTTGATTCTTCTTTCTCTCTCTCAGCCAAAGAGACAGCAGAAGAAATTTTTGAATCCCAGATGACTATTCAGTTATATCCTCAAGTCTTTTATTTTGTTTTGATCAGTAGCAGGCTGTCTGTACACATAAAAGCTTCATAACTCAATATCAAGGTTGACCTCCATGTATCCAAAGAACTCAACATTTCAGTCAGGCTTACTGATGGATAGTTTTTCTTTTCTTTTGTCACATGCACATCTTTACTTATATCTGATACTCAAATAGGTGATCTTTTCTTCCACAAATATATATACTATGCTGGAATCCCATCTGTAGTACTTTGGAAAGAGCAAAAATTTTCTTCCTGGGACACTGAACCCACATAACATTATCTTAACTTGAGAGACATTTCTCTGGATCCTTACACTAAAATACATCATATTCTTTCTCTTTCCTTATCATAATTTTTCTTCTCCCATGTCGTATTTTAACGCCAGTGGGCAGCTGAGCCCCACACAGCCGCTTGCTCACTCCCCTCTAGCGGGATGGGGGAGGGAATCAGGAGGGTAAAAGTGAGAAAACTCGTGGGTTGAGATAAAGACAGTTTAACAGGCAAAACAAAAGCCACACACACAAGCAAAGCAAAACAAGGAATTCATTCACTGCTTCCCATTGGCAGGCAGGTGTTCAGCCATCTCCAGGAAAGCAGGGCTCCATCACGCGTAATGGTGACTTGGGAAGACAAACACCATCACTCCGAACGTCCTCCCCTTCCCCTTCCTTCTTCTTCCCCCAGCTTTATATGCTGAGCATGATGTCATATGGTGTGGAATATCCCTTTGGCCAGTTGGGGTCAGCTGTCCTGGCTGTGTCCCCTCCCAACTTCTATGTGCACCCCCAGCCCACTCGCTGGTGGGGTGGTGTGAGACGCAGAAGAGGCCTTGACTCTGTGTCAGCACTGCTCAGCAGTAACGAAAACATCCCTGTGTTATCAACACTGTTTTCATCACCAATCCAAAACATAGCCTCATACCAGTTACTATGAAGAAAATTAACTCTACTCCAGCCAAATGTTAGATAACATGATAAATATCATTACAGAATGTTATTTGTCAGTATAAAACATTGATGGCAAAAGCAGATGAATTTCCCAGGATGGTGATTTCCCAGCAAAACCAGGTTACATTTTAAGATTTGGGTGGAATTAGTGCAACAAAATATTAATCTGGTTGGAGCAGAAAGGGTGTTTGGGGACTTCAGTATCTAACAAATAAGGGTTTGAGTACTTTAAGATAGTTCTGTACATGTCATAAACTTGCCACACAAAAAAAGACAAAGGATTGCGGAGACAAAGGGGAGGAAAAGAACGAAGCATTCACACTTTCAGTGACAATAATTAACGTGATTCTTTTCCAATTCACGGCACTTGAACTCCTGAAGGCTGAACCTAGTTCCTATGGAAGCAAGACACGACAGAAGAAAGCACAGCCTAAAGGCCAATGGCAGCAATGGCAAATTAAAACTGGAAGACCTGAGGGTCAGAGAATAGGTTCTCTGTAAATAACTCAAGCCAAGGAGATGCTAAATGTAACTTAGATGGATTTTATTGCTCTTTGCAACACACTTCCTATTGCTGAAGTTTGTTTCCAGGAGCCTTGGGTTTCTGGTTTCCCTCTCTGCTTTAGGTGTTACTTTTCAAGACTCAGAAGGAACCATTTCCCATACCAATTTCTTAACAGAGGTATTACTACAAGCCACTTTTCTACGCTGAGCAATTAGCTAGTTTTAAGTCAAAGCAGTTTGAGATGATGCTCAGTGGGACAATCTGGCCCAGGAGTTTCTCCTGACTTGGCTTCTCTGCTGCTAAAGGACACTGAGTTCCTTTGTGAGGGTTGAGCCTGGTGTGACTGCACTGTCAGCTCCTAGTAAATTCATATACATTTAAGCGCATTAAACATCTGCTGAATTAGTTCTGGGAGGACTGTTCTGTTAGGCAAGCTCTCCTGCCCTTGAGAAGCAAATCACAAGATAGCTTACGCTGTGCTCTGACGTTGTGTGCAACCAGAGGCAACATTGCTCTCCTGAGAAAGGATGGAGGAGACCTGACACTATGAGACAAATTGCTGACATTATATGTCCTAGGCAATATAATGAAGCCCTAACCTTGCAACATTTCTTCCCCTGTGACCAGAAATACATCCAATTAGACCCAGCTATGCACTCCATTCTGTAAAGAGTACTCCCGAGCTGAGCACTTCTGCTTGCCCCAAACTCTTGGTGGAAGGGAACTACGGAGGATATTATTTGCAAGGTGTTTCACTGCCTAGGAGAACCTAAATGGCACTGGGTATGTATTCAATGCTCCAGGTTTTTTAAACCTACAAGGCTACTATGTGGACTGCCAGGACACTGCTCTTAATCGCTGGCTTGATACTCCTGGAAGGCTAAAGAGTGATCCTGGATGGATTTGTTCAGGTTTTTACATGCTTATTTCTGTGGTTCATGAGACACACAAGTTCTCTTGGAAATACTGTCCACAGGCGTGCCAGAGCTACAGCTGGCAGAGAAGTGGTACCAGGGAGAGACTGGCCAGACAGGACAGAGGAGAGGCAAAGTAGGTTGCACTGTGGGTATTTAGGAGAACATGGCAATCATAAAGAGTTATTTTGCATCTGTATCTTACAGCAGCAAAAGTATAAGTTGTGCAAGATGCAAAATTAACAGTTGTTTGAGTTTTCTGTACACACTAGGGTAGTAGCTTCCCAGCTGTTTCCAACATCTGCACATTGTTTAACAGCTGGCAATTCAAAACTTTTTTTTTTTTTAAACTATTTCCAAAAATAAGTAGAAAAGCTAATGTTCTTTTTTTCTATAAAAGAGCTAATTTTGGGCTCCATTCAGGACAGCCTGTAAGTGCATATGAATATTCAGTTGGTAATGTGCTTGAAAAGTTCATCTTCACACCCACAAAGGACCACAGAGGAACAACTGGACATTGATGACCCCAATCAATACCCTGCCCTGGCTGCTCCCAGGCTCATCACAGGAGCCATCAGCGCATCAAAGGACAATCTCCCCACACACAGAGGAGCCAAGAAGAAAAAGGGCAGTGGGGGAGGCCCCAGTGACTGGGTCAAAGACATGAGCCCTTGCTTGGGGACCCCCAGGGCTGTCCCAAGACAGCCTCAGACCCATGGGCCCGGGGGGCACCCACCCAGTGGGTCAATAGGAGAGGATCACCTCACAGACTAAGAGGGGTCACTGCCTTGGGGGTATGGGAAATGTTATGGGGGGGCAGTGTCGTGGTTTAACCTCAGTCGGCAACTGAGCACCACACAGCCGCTCGCTCACTCCCCCCCTCCCTGGTGGGATGGGGGAGAGAATTGGAAGAGTAGAAGTGAGAAAAACTCGTGGGTTGAGATAAAAACAGTTTAAAAATTGAAATAAAATAAAATAATAATAATAATAATATACAAAGCAAGTGATGGACAATGCAATTGCTCACCACCCGCCGACCGATGCCCAGCCAGTCCCCGACCAGCGGCCCCCCCGGCCAGCTTTCCCCAGTTTATGTACTGAGCATGACGTCCCATGGTATGGAATGTCCCTTTGGCCAGTTTGGGTCAGCTGTCCTGGCTGTGCCCCCTCCCAGCTTCTTGTGCACCTCCAGCCTTCTCAGTCGGTAGAGCATGGGAAGCTGAAAAGTCCTTGACTAGTGTAAGCACTGCTTAGCAACAACTAAAACATCAGTGTGTTATCAACATTATTCTCATGCTAAATCCAAAACACAGCACTGCACCAGCTACTAGGAAGAGAATTAACTCTATTCCAGCCGAAACCAGGACATGCAGAAAAAGAGCATTTTGGGATTCCACAAGGCTTATTATGGGATGTTTAGGAGAGAAAGCAGTGGCAGGTCTAGGTGATTTGGGAAGGAACAAGAATTGGAAAATAGAGGGATAAAGGGATTGAAAGGTGTGTCTATGTTACTGCACATAGTGTGTGTGTGTTTTTGTTGTGTGCACGGCATTTTGTACCAGCAACCGGTGTGGTCTCGAGGGCTCATCTGTCCAGGTGCCAGCAACTGGGGAGACTGAGATCCAGGGGAGTTGGATCCACACTCTACATATGCATATATATTTAAATATAAAAATATGTGCATATACCTTTAAATAAATAAATGAGGTGCATATACATTTAAATAAATAAATGAATGAATAAATAAATATACCTCCCACTAACAGACCTTCATCTTGAGCTGCCAAAAGAGGGCAACAAGACAAGGCTGTGAGTGAGACTGTGTCTGTCTGGATCTGTGTGGCCAGCCATGTATATATGGATTTACGAGTTGTGTACTTGTGCTCTCTGTATGTGCCTACCGGGAATACATGCTCAGCTTCACTATTGGACAGACTTGGGGACATGCCTCACCTCTTTTGGGCTACTTGATTTGGCAACCCCCTAAAAAACACTTAGGGGACCTCCCAAATTTCCCTCTAAAAGTTTACATAGTCCACACTAGTGATCTGTCTCAAATTATTCAGTGCATTTTACCTGTCATATCTTCAGTCTATTATTATCTGTCTTAAAAGAGAAAGCCCAAACTGACTCAGTATTTAAGATACATTTTAACAGTCCTCAGCAAAGCAGGAAGTAATTTTTTTGCAAGTCCTGGTTCTTTTCACATATACCAGTAAAATGCTTGTCATTTTTTTGTCACAGTATGAAATTTTTGACTTGTATTTGGCTTTACATCTACTGTAATCCCCAGATCCTTTGCAGAAAAAATTCTACTTTGCCAAGTGTTCCCCAGCTTGTATTTTGGTAATTAGTTTTACCAAAATTGAGGATATATGCTGATCTAGAACAATATGCAGCCACACTTTTTCAGACCATTTCTCGCATTTTTCAAGACTTACCACTATGTCCCGCAACATGTTAATAGTCCTTCCCACACATGTAATTAATAACCCTAATCTCAGTTCCACCACCCAGGACATTAATAGCAGCACTGAGCTCTACCCAGCACAGATGTCTCAAGAACCTTACTTGATACAACCATCCGCTTGTCAGTACAATTTTGTCATGTGCTCTGGACAGAAGTTTTAGTCAGGTTTGCCTTCCTTTAGAGTAATTTTGTTTAGCTCACATTTCTCTATCTTACTGATGGGATTGTCATGTCATACAGTTACAAAGCTCCACTGAAGACAAGTATTGAAGGCTTTTCCCCCCCTTCACAATGCTCCACAAAGTTTCTTATCTTGCTGTTCAAGGAAACTACATTGGTTTGTTCTTGACAAAT
Source organism: Aptenodytes patagonicus (assembly GCF_965638725.1). Classification (NCBI taxonomy): domain Eukaryota; kingdom Metazoa; phylum Chordata; class Aves; order Sphenisciformes; family Spheniscidae; genus Aptenodytes; species Aptenodytes patagonicus. The sequence goes on along the minus strand of NW_027472370.1, from coordinate 21,737 downwards.
CCGTCTCCTTGTCATCCTGTGTACTTAGACATTGCCTGCTCAATGTCGTTCTCTTGGAATTTTGCTAGGGACTGAATCTTTTTCTTTTTTTTTTCTTTTTCCTTTATAAAGACAGGCTTTGTGCTTTTTTCTTTTCCAGTCTCCTTTTCTTCCACAAGGTCTTGAAGATCTGAGATAACATCAGCCAATGAAATAAATTACCTAGGATGAAGTTTAACAAGTCCTGTTGATTTGAAAAATTTTAACTTATTTGACTAGTCTTTAATGTTCTTTTCCTACTATAATCTGAGAGTTTGGTTTATCATATTGGTATTTATTGGACTAGACACTGCTTACAGTTGACTTTTTTTATGATGACTGATAACACATAAGAAGACAACACTCTAACTTTTCTGACATTATCCGCTGACAATTTTTCCATGCCACAGAGTGATTTGAGCACACTGAGCACATTCCTTATTCTTATTCTTACTCATGGTGCACTCACAGAAGGTTTCCTTTTTCCCCATGATGTCTTTTGGTAAATGAGCTCATTTTATCCCTGGGCCTTTCACATTTTACTCACTCTGTACTCAGGTTATAAGGAGTCAGATTGCCAGAGTGGTCTCACAATACTTTTTCTCTAATAGTTATGTTTCATGAGTCTTCTCATAAAGCTAGATTGTGTCTTTGCTGTTCTTTCTGCTGTGCCTAGTAAGGTAGCCATAAGCTCTTGGCTGGGCCTCCCTTAGTGCCATTATATTATTTGTAATTATTAGGTTATTCATCCAGGAATGGAACAGCAGAATTAGTTGTGGAAATCTTTTACTGGCATTTTCTATTTCTATACTAGAAATTGAATATCAAGATACACAGAGTGATAATATTTTTTGGGTTATGATACTTTGCCTGAAAAAAAGGTTAGAGCTCCTTGCAAACAGTGACACATTTCAAGAGTATTAAACTTTCTCAGTGATGCTATCGACCTCGTGGACCATGTAAGAGGTATGAGCCCATCACCAGGCAGGAACTCGCAAATATCTCTTTTGCTTGTGCTTGCGCTGGAATTAATTAAATTCTTGGAGTGGCTTGACGGAAAGGAAAGTCTCTTCAGGACTGAGCTGATAGGAAGATGGGATGTGATTTGTCTAATCACCTCCCTGAAGAATGAATTTCACTGAGGAGTGAATTAATTATCAAGCATCAGGAGCAGAATATAGATGTGTTTATTATGAGAGACTTGGTGCGCAAAACTCCAATCTTGGATCATGATATGACCCTCCAAGTACTACCTGTCTCTACCTTTGCCTTCAGTTACAGGGAAGGAAAACTGGTACCTCAGGGCTTATATTTTGGAAAGATCTTCCCAGGATACTACAGTACTTGGGATGCTGTTCCATTTAGTATTCATAATTTGTACAGCAAATAGAGCTGTAAAATCCTAGGCCATGTCCAGAGATTTGAGGTGTTATAATGATAAAATAAAAGCAGTGAAGCCAGCTGTCAGACAATCTATAAGCTAGGCTTGACAAGATACAAGTAGCAATGAGATTTAAAAGTATACAGAACCTAAAACCAGCCAGGTCGGATCAGACCAAATAATCATCTAATGTGGGTGCTTAAAGGATGGCAAGTATGCCATGATATTTCCTCAAAAACCTCTCCCAAACTCCAGTAATTTGCAGCTCATGGACTCCCTGAGCCAGGGGTCATATCTTTGTGTTTATTAGTCTTTGGCGAACTATGATTACTATGATAATTTGAGATATTATTATTGTCCTACATTATTGTACTATTATTAACAATAAATGTTCATTCTTCCTGACCCAGCAAAAGACGTTCTGTAAAACTATACGAATGACTATGTATTATGGAAAATAATATCCATGTAATCATTTCCATCTTATTTCATTTCTTAGCAGGACTTGGATTAAGTCCATCATTCTGTAGAGAATGGTGTTCAGAAAGAGAGAGTGATATGCTTCCTATTGATCTTTTTAGCGTTTTCCTGTGGCACTCAGCACAATAACATACAATTCAGATTTTGTGATACTATTGTGCTAATAAATCATGGCCCACATCCCTTTCAATCCATCAGGGACTCTTGCAAAAACCAGTCACAAAAGTAGATCAGAAAGCCATCTTTATTTTTTCCCCCCTGTAATCATTTGACAAAAGAGAACATTTCCGATTGATTCAAAATTATTCTTAGAAACCGCATTTTGTCTGAGGAGAACCTGATGCATTTTCACATAAAATTGATTCTCTCCCTAAGAAAAATGAAAAGTCAATCGTTGTTCATGTAAAAAGTGTTGACTATTTTCAGCTCTTCCACAAATGCCTCAGCTTATCTGGGAAGGGAAAGGATTTTCACTTTCTCTCTTGTCATTGCACAGGACCTGGAGAACCTAGACCTTCACGTCCTTCCCCAGAACACACTGCAAGATTGGAAAGGATGAAATATCCCAAAACACACAATATATCACACAGGTAGAGTGAGAACAGTATGTGCAATGAGCACAGCAAAAGAATTAGTTTGATTTTAACAGAACTACCCACTATCAAATAGGTCTAAGAGCCCAAGTAAAGTTCTTCAGAACCCCACTAGCAATTGTGAACGTAGAAAATCCCATAGCTGATTTATCTCCAATACTGTCATACAATTCCAGCTCATACTGTCATATTTACCGTCCTGGCTTAGGCTTTTTTCATTTCGTATTCACTAGTTTAAAAGAAAGAAGGACTGTTTTTCAGTCTGATATTTTGCTCCGGTGTACATCTCTGTACAGAGATGTAACATCTCTGGATGTTTTCTGTTTTTAAAATGTTTTGGAAACACTGCGCTGCAGTAGCTGATCCCAAAGGAATCTATTCCTGATGCAGTTTTGAACAGCTGTAACACTTCACAGCAAGTCAGGCTGAGAGCATGGCATTCGTGCTTTACTGTCTCACAGACTTTTGTTTCTTCTGCTTAATTTTTCCCCTTTTCCTCAGCTCATGGCAAAATGATTTGTTCTCATTTTCAGCAGTGAGCAGGCAAGCAAGAGTAAAAGAGACCTGGATGCAGAAAACTGAAGAAAAGCAGAAAGGGAAGGAATTAAATAGGACTCGGTGACAAGGAGTAAGTGAGCATCAGACAGGAGTCAACCAAGAGGGAGCACTCATTTCCTGAGATTGAATCTTTTATCCTTAGACGAGGGGATGTCATTCCTCCTTCATAGAAAGGGTGGAAGGTGACCACCACACAACATGCCTTTGAGGCCTAAAAACAGTACGAGAGGGAACTAGAAGATGGGAGGAGTTTGTGTTTCCTTCCACCATCCCACCAGCTTAGCACCATTCATCTTTTTGGGAATGTCTTCCTTCCCATATGGTGCTTCTGCTTTGCTCTGACACTGTTAGGCTGGGGAGGGAAGGAATTCTGTCTATCTAGTCAGATGTGCCTGATTTAGGGTTTGGATTAGGTGCTTCTGTGACAGGCATTGCTCATCCTTTGCCCAGTTCATTGGTCAGAGCATTCCCCAAGACCTGCTCAGCCAGACGAAGCTGAAGGCACTGCTCATCCTCCCATAGTCATCAGCTCATCTGGTCTGGGAGAGAGCTCACTGCCAAAGTGAAGTCATGTGGTGGGTGGCTAAGAGCCTTTATGGGGTGTCCATGGCCCCTCTGTGGGAAGAGGCCGGGGCTGCTCCGTGCGGGACACAGCTGGTTTCAGCCGGTCCCAGCTGGTTCCAGCGGACCCACTGCAGGATACAGCTGAGCCCATCAGCCAAGCCGGTGGCGTCTCTGGGAAAATGTATTTTAAGAAAGGGCAAAAACACTGCATGGTAGTATGAGGAATGCGGAAAAAAAGTGTGAGAAAGAACCCTGGGAACACCAAGGTCAGAGGACGAGGAGGAGCTGCTGGAGTAGAGGGACAGTTTTAACCCACCTTAGCCATGGCCAGCTGCCAGCTGCGTACCTAGCTGTTCACTCACTCCCCATGCTCAACAGGTTGAGAGGGAAAATAAGATGAGAAAGCTCTTGGGTTGAGATAAAGGCAGGGAGATCACTTACCAATTATTATCACAGGCAAAACAGACTAGACTTGGGGAAAATTAATTTAATTTATTGCTAGTTCAAACAAATTTGGATAGTGAGAAACAAACACAAAACCTAAAACGCTCTCCCCTTACCCTTCATCTTCCCAGTCCCACCTTCACCCCTTCACTCCCAACTCCTCTCCCCCTGAGGGGCACAGGTGGTGGGGATGGGGGTTGTGGTCAGTCCATCACAGCCCCTCTCGGCCGCTCCTCCCTCCTCACACCTCTCCCTGCTCCAGCGCGGGCCCTTCCCCAGGCTGCAGCCCTTCAGGGACAACCTGCTCCCGCCTGGGCTCTCCATGGCCGCGGCTCCTGCAGGAAATATCCCCCTGCTGCGGCCTGGGGCCCTCCCCGGGCTGCAGGGTGGGTCTCTGCTCCAGCGGGGTCTCTCCAGGGCCGCAGGGGATCCCTGCTCCGGGCCTGCAGCACCTCCCGCCCTCCTCCTCCTCCTCCGGCCTCGGGATCCCTCTGCTGCTGCTCCCTCCTTGGCTTCCTCCTCCTCTGCCTGTGCCGCCTTTTGCCCTTTCTGGCACCTCTTTTCCCCCAGGCGCCCCCAGCTTGGCCGAGGGGCTCAGCCGTGTCCTGCGGTGGGGCCCTTGGAGCCGGCTGGGACCAGCTGGAACCGGCTGTGTCCGGCACGGGGCAGCCCCGGCCTCTCCTCACAGAGACTGCCCTGTAGCCCCCACTGCCAGAACCTGGGCACGGACAGCCAGTGCAAGTTGTCAAAATATACAATTCACAGGTCTTGCGATTTCGGGGGCGAAATCGATAGCCCAGCTCAAGTGCATATACACCAATGCACGCAGCATGGGCGGCAAGCAGGAGGAGCTGGAAGCCATTGTGCAGCAGGAGAGATATGACTTAGTCGCCCTCACAGAAACATGGTGGGGTGACTCTCATGACTGGAGTGCTGGATGGCTACAGACTCTTCAGAAGGGACAGGCGAGGAAGGAGAGGCGGTGGGGTGGCCCTGTATGTTAGGGAGTGTTTTGATTGTATAGAGCTCAACGACTGTGATGATGGTACAGTTGAGTGTCTATGGGTAAGGATGAGGGGGAAGGCCACCGAGGCAGATATCCTGCTGGGAGTCTGTTATAGACCACCCAACCAGGATGAAGGGGCGGATGAAGCGTTCTACAAGCGGCTGGCAGAAGTTTCTCAATCGCTAGCCCTTGTTCTCGTGGGGGACTTCAACTTCCCGGACGTCTGCTGGAAATACAACACGGCAGAGAGGAAGCAGTCTAGGAGGTTCCTGGAGTGTGTGGAAGACAACTTCCTGACACAGCTGGTGAGTGAGCCTACCAGGGGAGGTGCCTCGCTCGACCTGCTGTTTACTAACAGAGAAGGACTGGTGGGAGATGTGGTGGTCGGAGGCCGTCTTGGGCTTAGCGACCATGAAATGATAGAATTCTCGCTTCTTGGTGAAGTAAGGAGCGGGGGCAGCAAAACCGCAACCATGGACTTCCGGAGGGCGGACTTTGGCCTGTTCAGGATGCTGGTTGAGAGAGTCCCGTGGGAGACAGTCCTGAAGGGCAAAGGGGTCCAGGAAGGCTGGACGATCTTCAAGAAGGAAGTCTTAAAGGCGCAGGAGCAGGCTGTCCCTGTACGCCGTAAGAAGAATGGGCGGGGAAGACGACTGGCCTGGCTGAACGGGGAGCTCTTGCTGGGACTCGGGGAAAAAAAGGAGAGCTTACCGCTTGTGGAAGAAGGGGCAGGCGACTCAAAAAGAGTACAGGGATCTTGTTAGGTCGTGCAGAGAAGAAATGAGAAAGGCAAAAGCCCAGCTAGAACGCAATCTGGCCGCTGTCGTTAAAGACAACAAAAAAAGCTTTTACAAATATATTAATGACAAGAAGAGAGCCAAGGAGAATCTCCATCCCTTATTGGATGCAAGGGGGAACATTGTCACTGAGGATGAGGAAAAGGCTGAGGTACTCAATGCCTTCTTTGCCTCAGTCTTTAACAGGCAGACCAGTTATCCTCAGGGTACTCGGCCCCCCGAGCTGGAAGACAGGGACGGCGAGCAAGATGAACCCCCCGTAATCCAGGAGGAAGCAGTCAATGACCTGCTATGCCACCTGGACACTCACAAGTCTATGGGGCCGGATGGGATCCACCCGAGAGTGCTGAGGGAGCTGGCGGAGGTGCTCGCCAAGCCGCTCTCCATCATTTATCAGCAGTCCTGGTTAACGGGGGAGGTCCCGGAAGACTGGAGGCTTGCCAATGTGATGCCCATCCACAAGAAGGGCCGGAAGGAGGATCCGGGGAACTACAGGCCTGTCAGCCTGACCTCGGTGCCGGGGAAGATTATGGAGCGGCTCATCTTGAGGGCGCTCACAAGGCATGAGCGGGACAACCAGGGGTTCAGGCCCAGCCAGCACGGATTCATGAGAGGCAGGTCCTGCTTGACCAACCTGATCTCCTTCTATGACCAGGTGACCCGCCTAGTGGATGAGGGAAAGGCTGTGGATGTGGTCTACCTGGACTTCAGCAAGGCCTTTGACACCGTCTCCCACAGCTTTCTCCTCGAGAAGCTGGCGGCTCACGGCTTAGACAGGTGGACTCTGCGCTGGGTCAAAAACTGTCTGGATGGCCGGGCCCAGAGAGTTGTGGTGAATGGAGTTCAATCCAGTTGGCGGCCGGTCACGAGCGGTGTTCCCCAGGGCTCAGTTTTGGGGCCGGTCTTGTTTAATATCTTTATTGATGATCTGGATGAGGGGATTGAGTGCACCCTCAGTAAGTTTGCAGACGACACCAAGTTGGGTGGGAGTGTTGATCTGCTCGAGGGTAGGAAGGCTCTGCAGAGGGACCTGGACAGGCTGGATCGATGGGCCCAGGCCAACTGTATGAGGTTCAACAAGGCCAAGTGCCGGGTCCTGCACTTCGGCCACAACAACCCCATGCAGTGCTACAGGCTTGGGGAAGAGTGGCTGGAAAGCTGCCCGGCAGAGAAGGACCTGGGGGTGTTGGTCGACAGCCGGCTGAACATGAGCCGGCAGTGTGCCCAGGCGGCCAAGAAGGCCAATGGCATCCTGGCCTGTATCAGAAATAGTGTGGCCAGTAGGAGTAGGGAAGTGATCGTGCCCCTGTACTCGGCACTGGTGAGGCCGCACCTTGAATACTGTGTTCAGTTTTGGGCCCCTCACTACAAGAAGGACGTTGAGGTGCTGGAGCGTGTCCAGAGAAGGGCAACGAGGCTAGGAGGCTGAGGGGAGACCTCATCGCTCTCTGCAACTCCCTGAAAGGAGGTTGTAGCGAGGTGGGTGTCGGTCTTTTCTCCGAAGTAACAAGCGATAGGACGAGAGGAAATGGCCTCAAGTTGCTCCAGGGGAGGTTTAGATTGGATGTAAGGAAAAATTTCTTTACTGAAAGAGTGGTGAAACATTGGACCAGGCTGCCCAGGGAAGTGGTGGAGTCCCCATCCCTGGAGGTATTTAAAAGACGTGTAGATGAGGCGCTTAGGGACATGGTTTAGTGGGCATGGTGGTGTTGGGTCAGTGGTTGGACTCGATGATCTTAGAGGTCTTTTCCAACCTCAATGAGTCTATGATTCTATGATTCTATGATAAAAGCAGCCACAGTGGTCTCTGACTGACATTTCACTGGGAAAGCACTGAGCTAGGAAAGGCCAGAACCTGAATTCCACTCCTTACATCTGAATTGTCTCTGGTGTCTGTCTAGTACTAACTACATTAAGTGTCAAGGCAAGTCAAAGTCAAAAGAAAGGCTTTATTAAGCAAAGTGTGTTAACCACTCAGCTGCAGATTCGTCTATCTCCACACTACTGAAAGCAAATGTCGTGGTTTAATCTCAGTCGGCAACTAAGCACCACGCAGCCGCTCGCTCACTCCCCCCCACCCGGTGGGATGGGGGAGAGAACTGGAAGAGCACAAGTGAGAAAAACTCGTGGGTTGAGATAAAAACAGTTTAAAAATTGAAATGAAATGATGATAATAATAATAATATAATAATAATAATAACAACAACAATAATACACAAAGCAAGTGATGCACAGTGCAATTGCTCACCACCCGCCGACCGATGCCCAGCCAGTCCCCGAGCAGCGGCCCCCCCGGCCAGCTTTCCCCAGTTTATGTACTGAGCATGATGGCACATGATATGGAATGTCCCTTTAGCCAGTTTGGGTCAGCTGTCCTGGCTGTGCCCCCTCCCAGCTTCTTGTGCACCTCCAGCCTTCTCAGTCAGTAGAGCATGGGAAACTAAAAAGTCATTGGCTAGTGTAAGCATTACCTAGCAACAACTAAAACATCGGTGTGTTATCAACTTTGTTCTCCTCCTAAATCCAAAACACAGCACTGTACCAGCTACTAGGAAGGAAATTAACTCTGTCCCTGCCAAAACCAGGACAGCAAAACGTATTCTAGTCTAGATATGCTTTATATTGATTTGTATTGCAAAGTTTACTTCGTATTTCTAAAACTTATTTCACCACATTGCTTCTGTGGGGATAAGCCATGACTGACAGAGTTAAACCAGTATAACTTTTGTATGCAAGCAGACTCTAAGCTACCCACCTTCCTACCTCTAAGCCAGCAAATGCAAACTACCACATGCTGTCATGTCAAAACTAGGAATTGTCAAGAAAAACGATGTGAAGAAACACCTGATTTCTGTACCATAACAAGTATGGGATTGGTAGCCAGTGAAAGAGGACTAACAGAGACAGAACTCTGTCCTGTGGATCACGATTGACTGTAATATATATCTTAAGAATTAGGCTGGATTTCCATTGTCACAGATTTGTCCGGGTGTTAGGAGGTACATTCCATGACCAACCGAATTGTGTGGTAGCAGCAGCTTCCAAAAAAAGGGCTTACCTGTACTGGTGTCATTGTGCAATTACCAAAGCATGGTACATTTACTCCACTGGTTCAAAGCACGGTTGGTTTCATAGCTGCATCCTGTTCTCAGAGCTCTTTGTCAGTCCATCACACTCTTAAAGTATTCCCTTAAGTGTTGACATTATCATAGGTACGTGCTTTTGGAGAAGGGAGAAATTCCTTCTCCCTTGCAGCTTCATTTGGGCTGACCTCCTCTCCTCCCTCCTCAGGCAATTCATACACTCTCCACTACCTGCACTTCATGAGAACACCCAGTTAATTATTCATGCAGAGCTGAGGCCTTTAAACTCCATTGATTTCTTGTGTCTGGCTCTTGATTGCATCTGGTAAATTCATTCCTGTTTGATGGCATTAAGTATTTTGAATAATTAATATGGTAATTTATTCCAGGATGAGGAGTAAATGTTACCTTCTGCTGGGAGGAGTGTTGGGAGGGGAATACTCTTTAAGGCACTTTTCCCAATTCCTTTAATGTCAACATGGTACTTAATGTAAGTGCCTGTCTGACAGCTATTGCTTCTATGAGACTCCAGCGCAAGCACTATTGGGAGAACAAGCACTACATGCACAAGCATTCATTCTTACAGTATGCTTTTAATTGACTGAAAACCAATCAAAATGTCTAAGCGACATCAAATATGGGGAATAAAAAATCTCTGATCAATCATGGTCTTCTCAAATCAATGGAAATTGTTATTGTGAGTTCTTCAGGAGTAGAACTGAACCCCAGGATCCAAACTCTGCTAAGAACGCTATTTTACAGTACATTCTTGGAAAATTAATCCACTTTGGATTTAATAAATGTAATAATGACACTGAACCTTCCTGTCGAATCCAGAGGAAAGTAATCTTTTCCCTAATGGATATCAGCATTGGGACATATTTGTCTTTTCTCATTATTTCCATTATAATGCATCTAATAATCAGAACCATTCATTACCTATGGTTTTACTTTCTTTCCATCCCATTAACTTCTTTTCTAGATTGGTATTTATATCCTTCAGTACTCATATCATAAACCCCAGACTCTGAAGTCATCAGTAAACTGAACTGTTACACAAAACAATGAAACACCTTAAGTCAAAATAACTCTTCCTTTGATTTGCCTCTGACGTGAAGACTCTTTTTTGTTTTGTGATGTCATGCCAATACTAAGCATTCAGACACTGGAATAAAAATCATAAGGGCAAAGAGGAACTGCTAAATCACTTTTCAATAGAAAGGTATGTTAAGGAATCAGAATACCTCCTAAACAACAGACTGAAATAACCAGTGGTGTTTATATACAACACAAAGATTAACTCTTCAAAGTGTTGTCCATTGTTTCATGACATCCCTTTGTGGGTTTGGCTTCTGCTAGATTTTTCTTTTCTTTTTTTTTTTTTTTTGTCTATGCTGGTCTCCTCTTCGCTTATTTTTACTGGCACTTGAGTCTATTTCTGTCTATTTCTGATCTGTTTTCTTCAGGACTGTGTATAATTTTTGAGGGCAGAAATAAGAACTGAAGAGACCATTTATTCTTGCAAAGCTATAGAGATTGAAGTGATTTAATCTTCCCTACTAATTGAATAGGTTCTTCCAGATAGAGTTTGAGCCATATTATTTCTGAGGTTAGAGAGCAATACTTCAACACCAACTATAAAGCTTTGATGTCTGCCAGTGCCTATAGAGTAGTTTCAGCCCCACAGCATGGCTTCAGCACAGCTAGATCTGGAACAGAAGCTTCAGCTGAATGGTCATCTTGTTGACCTGGAGCTAGCTACCTAGGGCTCAAAAACGGTGCAATTGTGGATTACAGGTAATAGTTCTAATTTGCATTTCTTTTGTCCTTGCTGGTTTATTAAAACCTTGCTATCTTCCAGCTCATGCAAACTTCTGTTCTGTCACTACTTTTATTATCTCCAGAAGCAGAGGGGTTCAGTGACAAAAATACATAGCAGATTTGGGCAGATCTGAAGGCATCTGTGTCTCCAGATATCTTCCAGCATTGTTTCTTTGCTATAGGATGCCCATTTCTTTCCTGGGACGCCTGTTTTTAGCTTCAGAGATGGATTCTGTTGTATAAGCAGTTGAGCTGTTGAGGACACAGTCATTTATTAGCTAAAATGTCCTGGGGCTCTTATTAAAAGATAAAACTTCTGAAAGACATTTACTTGGCTGTTTGCCCACAATTCAAAGCATTTAATATCTAGTGCTATCTTAAATAATTCATTAGCACTCAATATGCCTAATACCTCTGTTGAGAGTGCCAATAAATGAGGTTAAATGGGATTCCTGCTGATTTCTTGTACTTTTGTTGGTTTAAACTCTGATAAATATATGTTTTACGAGACATGAAAATAGCATTAGGGAACAAATGCCTTTTAGCCAGTGAAATGAGTGAGAGGCATTTTCCTCCCTCTGTAACAGCAAAGATAGTCTTTCCTATTTAACCTTATGTATTTCTTCGAATTACAGCTGGTGAATTTGTATGAGAAACTGGTCCTTAAGGACCAAGCTGTGAGGATCAGCTCAACGGCTTCAAAATTCAGCTTAAAAGACAGCTTTCAGTGGTACATGACTGTGTGTGCATATTTCTTTGTGTGCTACTAAGCACTTAAATAAAATAAATGTCTTAAATTATAAGAAAAAATAGAAAAAAATACATTTCAAATAAATATAAATAAATACCTGCCTACCTTCAATTTAAGAACATCTGTCCCACTGGGTACTTAGGATACGTGTAAATGAATTTCCAAACATTGACCATGTATCTTGCAAATATTACAGCCTGTAGTTCGTAGCTGTCCAGAAGGAGCGTAATAACTTTGCAGATGATAAGAGTGTGAAATGTTTCCTGTCTCTTAAACTATGACCCTCCTCAGTGTCCTTAGAGTTTTCCTAATACGCAACATGATTCACGCAGAGGAAATTTATTAGCCCAGCATCTTGTTTCTGATTTCCCACATGTTGCTTGTAATTAAATCTGACTGCAGAAGGAAAGACAAGACATCCTTGGGAAAGGTTGACCAAGAAGACCGAGAAGCACAGTGTATGGGATAATAAAGAATAATATATACTGGAAAGGACCTCTGTAGGTTTTCTGATCCAAACTCCTACTGAAAGCATGGCTAAATTACACAGTCTGCCCAACTCCTCCTATGGCTCCTTCACTTGGCAACTCAACATCTAAGCTGGGGTGCATCTCTCACACGTGAAGCCGCCACCACCTCCAACGCCAGATTGAGGCACCAGGCACTCACTCCCTGCAGTGTGAGACTTGGGCCACTGCATCCTCCATCCAGAGCTCTGGCTGAAGCCAGGGAGGAGCTTGCCAAGAGGAGGAGGCTGGAGCAGTTATTCCACCTAGTGCCAGAGAGCATGTCTGTGTAGACTCCTTCAATCCCACGCTGTCTTAATAAGCAATTCAAAGCCCACCGCAACACTGACTGCCAAAGTCCCTGTTAACCAATCCTGAGAACTGTGCTTCTGCTTAGTAGTTATATATGTGCTTCCCAGTAGCACCTGGATAAGAGCCCTGATACTATCCAATGAGGAATTATCTCAAGTTAAAAAGGATGGGCACTCCTTAATCAGAAAACAGCCAAGAAGGAAACAGCTAGCATGACCTGTTAGCAACATTGGACTCTATAAGCAATTCTATAAGTCATAATTTAACTTTATCTGCCAGAAGCAAACAGTTGCTGTTTTACCTGTTGAAGTTCTTCTTAGCTGGTCTTGTTTACCATACTCTGTCTTATAAAATGCAGAACACAATCTATAAGAACAGCTCCTGTGCCATAAGCTATTGAAAGACAACCTTCAAGTTGAACTGTAAATGTCAAGGTAGGTATGCCCTTGGTGTGTTTTTACATTATGTATTTTGAGGTTGACTCTGTTTCTACCAAATATGCACAACACCTAAATTAATCTCCTCCCAAAGTGGACTCAATATAATTGCCTGCATACAAGTACCTCATGCTGTCTGAGATGCATTAAGGTATCAGAAATGTCAGCACAAGACTGACAATCAATAAAACAGGACTTAAAGACACCTGAACACTTCTGAAGCAAGAATGAGGAATCAGGTAGAAAACCTAGAATTAGGTGTCTTATTATGGCACTGAACATCACTCCATTCAAAATTCCAGTATTGCTCCTTATTGCCTTCCTTATTGGCAAGTCCAGTAGAGAGACTATAAGCTACAGAATTTTGGCTGTTAGGAACTCTGTTATAGGGTGTTCTGAGAAAGAAACATTAATTTACATTGTGAAAGCACTGCTTTACAGATAAGCTGTCATAGTTTCACTATGTAGTTCCACCGTGCTTATAGTTCATAACTGAATTATAAATATTTAGGTATGTGTATTTGTGGCAATTTAGGGGATCTGTCTATATATAATTAAAGGAGTGTAAATAAAAACAAGAAAGCTCCGTATCATAGAAAAATGGGTATCTCCATAACACATTTCTGAGTACGATATCCATTATACATATATATATAAAAATGGTATCTATGTTTCTTCTCCGTAATCTGTGAGTTACAAGAGTTGTTGAGTTTTGATAATTCCACAATCAAGCAAGAATATGCTATGCTTCTGAGACAGCTGAAGCATAAGAAAAAATATTCAGGCAAGTTTCTTATGAGTATATTTAAAGTGTAACAACTGTTGAGAAGATAGCCAAAAAACTTGGATGTTAACGTGTCATCATGTGAAGAAAACATAAATACTTTTTTTCCTAATGTGATTATAGTCTAAACAGAGAAGTCAAAAAGTGAGACGTGCTGTGACTACACAATGCCTCCTAGCATTCTTGAATTAACCGTACAATATGTCATACTAGTTTTATAGTAAAACAGGGAAAATACTTACAGTCCTCTGAGACCTGAATGAATTCTATGTCCAAGAACCAGTACATGGAGGAGAGACAAGCATTCACTTACTGCTACATTTCAAAATTGAAAAAAGAAATTAATTTTCTTCTTAATTTTGCCACAATCATAACATTTGCTTGGCACTTGTAGTGTGAAAATCCAATGAGGTAAGTAAGTGATTCATTTTTTTGTCATAAACGGGCTTTCCTTATCCAAACAAAAGTCCCATTTGCTGGAGCCTGACTGCAGTACTTCCAGTAAAAGTTGCCAAGAACAGGGGTTAGACAAGAGAAATAATTTCAGCTTCATTTTACAGATAATAAAACTGAGGATATGAGAGACTGAGTTACTTATACACAACAGCATAGAAAATCTAAGATGGGACTGAACTAAGATCTCTTGAATTCCCATTCACTGCTTCAGTGGTTAAAAGATAAATAAATAAATAAAAATCTCAATCAGGAAGTCATTTCGTTGAAACAAAATTATTTTATTTTTAAATGCTATTAAGAATATGATTGAAATAGTAGTATTAATTTTGGTATTTTAAACATCACTTTATAAAAGTATTTTTACAATATATAATTTCTTTGACTAGTATCTAACCGTGCAACATTTTCATGTCTTGTAAAAAATAATTTTGCTTAAAAATGTGTTTACCAGTAGCATTTAATTTAGATGTAAACCAGTATTTATGATCCCTTCCATATAAAGTGAAATCTTCAGTTCTTTTGTTACTGTGCTGGAATAAACAGGCTAATTTATACCCCTTGAAAAAGCAATTTTTTAGCAAATTGCTGATCCTAACGCTGTATTTGAAGAAGCTGAACTGTTTATCTGCTTCGCCCACAGACACCATACGGGGCATATGTAGGACACATTGAGTGGCTGGAATTAGCAGAGCCGTTTGTGAACTGCATATAAATGTAAAATTTGCACATAATTCTCTGTGATAATAGCCAAATTAGAGAAGGTGATAGCACCATCTTTTTTTTTTTTTTTAAGCTGTTGTTGATGGAATTGATTACTTTATCTAGTTTTTGTACTTCTGAGAGCAGAAACAAAATCAGAACCAAGCCATCTTAAGACATATTAGAAATAAATGGCCAAAACTCTAAAATTCAGTGTATATTAGAGTTATGGGAAGTTTCTTTTTTCGAGAACTAGAAGGGATATTTTGCTCACACCCACTCTAGTTTAAAACCCTGATTAAGCACTTCCTTACCCTTATGGATGTCAGTGGATCTAAGTGCTTGGTGAACTGTTACCACATAAGCTCCTTCCTAACTTCAAATGCATTGATGTGGCTTGGTGCGTGCTAAAATGTGTTCACATCTTTGCTTGACAACATTGGAGTCTAAATGTAATGAGAACCTGGCCCAAGGAGACCAGACAGACTCAGTGCGGGGAAATGAGTAGCATAAAAGCTTGACATGCCAGCTCAAAGAACATCTGTTACTGCATTTCAAAGAGAATTGAGCAATTTTAAAGGCAGTGAAACCCTTTGTCAGCTTCTTGCTTAGTCCATAATTGATCTGTAAAGGCTTTTTCAAAGTGCCATCAGAGGAAAGAGACAAATGGGTTCAGAATTTTTATGGTGGTCTGGGTCCTCTTGTTGAAATTCAGCTGAACCTTTTTTAGAAATAGAAACAACAGCACTCCAGGATTGGCATTTTTCAGATCAAGATGAAAATATGGCAGCAGCACTGCATCTTCCTCTTCATCCCACGTCTCAGGTCATGACCAAAGAGTTCAAAGAGAGTCTAAAGCATCAGATACAGTAGTCAACAGCTCCTCAGTTTCTCCAAGGACCAGATGCAAGAGAGGAGCAAGTGTAGGCTGTGATTATTGTCTGCAGAATTTTATGCCGCTTTTACTTTCTGGCAGCAGCTCAGTTCCTTGTGGGAGTGAATGAGTGTCAATACTTGCAGAAATCAATTATAATTGCTTCTCTTCCTGAGTCTTGAAGAAACCGAGCTGCTGCTGAGAATAATGCTGCACAGACACAGATGAACCAAAAGAGGTTTGTACTGCCAAAATTTTGAGAAGCACTGGCATAGTGTTAATCACTGTCATTTGCTAGCAGAAACAATCATCTGAGTGCAATCACTTCTTGATTGCTAAAGACATTTTCCTTTGCCTAGAGTACTAAGGTTTGATTTTTTTTTTTTTTCAGCAGAAATATCTGTTGCAGCTGCCACTGAGAACCACAAGTGACAGCAGAAGCAGACAGATATTTGTGATATTTTGGTGTTTCTGTTTACAAACATAAGCCCAGAAAGTCAGCAAAAAATGTGTTTATCACGGAATAGTCATATATATATGAATATTTCATATATGTATATAGTCATATCTATGAGTATTTCTCTTCTGCTTGGACCTGTAGCACCATGAGAAGACTAGTTACCACTCACAAAAGACCCGTCTTCATCTCACCCTAAGAATGCACCATTATAGTTTCCAACTTTTCACCAGATGTCTGGCGCAGAGGTAGGGCTGCAAATGAGATAAGCATCCTCTGAAATGAGACTTCCTCTTTCTGCTCTATTTCACTCAGTCGTGACTGCTAAAGCAATCCTGCACTGTGGGCAAGTAATGTCTTACGGGATGTTTTATCATGAATCTTCACCAGGCAACTATTAATCTTAAATCATACTTTTATCAAGTGTTTATTCTTTTATTCCCCTCAGGCTTTGTGATATCAATATCATGCCTGTGACAAACAATGACAAACGGCATCTTCTCCGTTGCTCAAAATAAAGATGCCTGAGAGGAAGTGACTTAGCAGGAATTCAAAGAGATAACACTTGATCTAGGAGTAAGAGTGAAAATGTCCAGCAAAAAGGCATTATGTTGCCAAGCCCATGTAGATATCTCTGTGGCAAAGAAGAAGAGAGCAAATATGTTTTGAACACGGTCAAACAGCCGCATAAGGCTGAACTATTTGTAAAATTACCACTCCACAGCCGGACAACACCCATCAGCTGCACGTGAAAACTCACCAAATGTGTGCTCAGTACGTGCCAAAGCGGAATAAAATGTTTGCTTCCCAGAAGACTTTAGTGGCCTATTTTAGACTTTAAAGGACTAGAGAAACACATATGAAATTATTGCATCTCTGAGACACTTGCATCTCAGCTACGGGAAGTCATCACTAGCACCTGAGAGTCAATAAAGTACAACGGAGGGATTAATTGCTTCCACCCCTTACCAGTATTTTCATCTCCATTATAAAGAATTAACTTCCTACAGAGACAGTAAATACAAGAACGTGAAGCTTGAGCTGGCTTTCAATAAGTCCCCCAAGCGACTTACAAAATTAGGTGTTCTCCTGCCCCTTTTATCAGAGATGCAAACCCAGTAACTGGGACAATAAGTGGAATTAGTTTATTCCTCACATGAGATTTCTGTCATATTAGCCAAACAAGAGTGTGATTCAGGAAGGTTTATTTTCCTTACCAGAAGTTTAACCTGATGTATATCCTGGACAGCATGTTGTTTATCGAGAAAGAAATTATATCTATCTGTTGTTCTATCGGTTAAAGAGAAAAAAAACCCACCATAATGCATAGACTCACCTCTCAAATTAAAAAAGTGAAAGGGACCATAGCATAGAATCAGAGAATGAATATAATTAAATATCAATAAACCAATGGTTTATATTAGTCTCTATGGGAACTTGTGATCACATAACAATTAAAGAAGCAGGATTTGAAGCCGCATGGGTGATAATGAGACACAGACACAAACGCTGGCAGTGTCACTGGCATCAATAAAGGATTTATGAACAGAGTATTAGAAATATCTTTAACTTTTTTCCTCTTCATTTATCTTTTGGAAAGAAGACTTGGCATATCATAAGTATCTGTTTGCATGTCTCTCCCAAAAATATTTTAACCATTAGTCAATTTCAAAAAAACAACCAAATTGGGTGACACTCAGAATAATTTAAATTCTGTCACTAAAAAGTTATAAAAATAGGTAGCTAAGAGAACTGAGAACTTAAAAGTGGGCCACAGAGGAAAGAATCATAATGTGAGCATAACTTCTAAGACATCAGAGAACTCATACAAGGATTTCTATATGTGGTTATATTATTACTTTGAATATAGATACTTATTATTCATATATAAACATAGATAAAAAGAGAGAAAGATGTTGTGGTTTAACCTGGCAGGCAGCTGAACACCACACTCCTGCAGTGGGATGGGGGAGAGAACTGGGGGAAAAAAAGTAACATTCGTGGGTTGAGGTCAAGACAGTTTGATAGGACAGAAGTGGAAGGGAAAATAATAATAATAATGATAAAAGAATATACAAAATAAGTGATGCACAGTGCAATTGCTCACCACCTGCCGACCGATGCCCAGCCAGTTCCTGAGCAGCAGTCACTGCCCACCCAGCCAACTCCCCCCAGTTTATATACTGAGCATGACGACACATGGTATGGAATATCCCTTTGGCCAGTTTGGGTCAGCTGTCCTGGCTGTGCCCCCTCC
Organism: Aptenodytes patagonicus; assembly: GCF_965638725.1. Taxonomy (NCBI): domain Eukaryota; kingdom Metazoa; phylum Chordata; class Aves; order Sphenisciformes; family Spheniscidae; genus Aptenodytes; species Aptenodytes patagonicus. The sequence goes on along the minus strand of NW_027472370.1, from coordinate 3,459 downwards.
CAGCTTCTCACTGGCAGGGCATGAAAAGCTGAAAAGTCCTTGATTTAGTGGAAGTACTACTTAGCAACAACTAAAACATCAGTGTATCAATCATCAACATTATTCTCATCCTAAATCCAAAACACAGCGCTGTACCAGCTACTAGGAAGGAAATTAACTCTGTCCCAGCCGAAAGCAGGACAATGGATTTACACACTCTTGATGTTCATGTTTGCTAAAAGCTTGGCTTACAACTCAGATTTTCTCTGAGACCAAAATAAGTCAGTCTTGACACATGAACCCATAGGAAAACAAGCTTCATTAGCACCAGTGTTTACAGAATAATTTGCTCACCTGATTTGTTCTTATCAGCAAGACTTTAAAAGAAGTGTCTCTTCCGCCCTCTTTCTTTCAAAGATCACCTCACCCTTCCTGGACCTCTCTCCTCTTCAGAGCTTTCTTGATTAATGAGACAACTGTGCTTCCCAACATTTTCAATCTGCTCTTATTTTTCTCAGGGATGAGTCCTAATTCCTGGTCTCAAACACTATTTCTGCACCTTCCCTTCCATTTGAATGCTAACTAAGGAAATTACTTCTGAAGAATGAATGAGGGTAAAAATATAAATAAATAAATAAATAAATTCACAGAAACCTTCCCTTTAAATTCAGTATGCCACAAATAGAAGATGGATGGCGTTCCAGATCACATCCATTACATTTTCATTATGATGACAACATATGAAGCTCTGACAGTTCTGGACTGAAGTTCCTACATTAATCAAATGCTGTCTTCATTGTTTCTCTGGCATTTTTTCATTATGTTTTGATGTTGCAGATGAGCTATAGTCCTATAAGTTTTTCCTAAACTGGGTCCTTTTCAAGTACAAATGCTATCTAACCCTGGAATATCTGTATATTTCCAGGCATCTGTAGATTTCAAAGCACAGTAGGGAGGAGGTAAAAGTAATGATATCTATGTTTTAAGAGAAAGACTGTGACAGAGGGTGATAACTAGTGTGTCTGACAGTGATCGTGTGTTGCTTAGTCCAATTTCTCTAATGTACATATAAGCACTCTCTTATCATTATCTCACATCCTTTTATAAGTTCATCCTCACAAAAGAACAGGTTTTACAGAAGAACTGGTGAACACTTTTACTAGAGGGGAACCAAGACACAGAAGAAACAGCTTGCACAAGAGAACAAGACAAGAAATACATCTGGGATTGGATCTAATTCTTCTCAGGTATCAAACTATTCCCTGAAAGAATGGGGAAACTTTTTCCCAAAGTCTAACAAAACATTCAAGAAACACTCTAGATCAAATAATATTATCATGTTTATTTACATTACTGAACAACTCTCAATTTTTAAACCCATATTTATCAATTCAAGTTTGCTACACCTAAAGACATCTGCCTGGTTCAGGCCAGAACTCCATCTCCTAGAATAATCTGTCTTCAGGCTTGGAAATAGGTGGATAAACAGGGCAGAGTAAGAACAATGCAAGCATATCATACAGTATTAGAACAATTCAGTTTGGAGGGGACCTCTGGAAGTCTCTGGTCCAAAATCCTACACAAAGGAGACCTGACTTTCGAGCTAGATCAGGTTTTCCATCCAAGAATGGATCCCAGCATCTCTGGGAAACCTCTTCTAGTGCTTTACTCCAACTTCTTTATCCAATATAAAGATATAAGATATAAAGAATATATCCAATATAAATAAATATATTCCTATGCCCAATAGGAATATTTATTGCTGCGCAGTATGTGTGTTGCCTCTTGTCCTTTCACTGTGGACCTCTGAGAAGAATTTGGTTCTGTCACTGGGTGGGGGGCCAAGTGAGTGGCTGTGCAGTGCTTAGCTGCCTCCTGGGGTTAAACCACAACAGCATTAACCTTTTATTAAAGCACATGGTGACACAAGGACTAAGCATCCTCTTAGATCCCACAGACCTTTCACAGTAACAATACTGGTCAGCATGTTTCCTCAGGGTTTGTTGAAAATAGACAGTAACTTTTCAGGAGACTCCTCAGATGCGACTCTTAAAACTTTCTAATGAAAGCTTTTAGGACCTGTCAGTGTTCACAGTAGCCGCGGAGCATCCACTCCAGCCGCTGCTGGAGTAGAATGGGGAGTCCTTTGTCATCCTTAACTGCTGTCTACATTCTTTATTTATTTTCCAAATATTCCTATCTTTATTTTTAAAGTCAATTCTACCTTTTTGATTCATTAAGGATCCATAAACACTGTTTAAATTTATTTTGGTTTCTAGTATGTGTGAGAAGAATGGCTCATACCTAACCTATAGTTCTTCTAATCAAATGTTTCCCTATATATTTTGTGTCCTTTACCATTTTTCCATTTTCCAGCTTCTGAATTATATTAATTGCTATAACTCTTTCTTCCTTCCATTTGTTTATAGATATATATTTCTATGTCTATCTACAAATTTTCATCCTTGTATACCTTACTTTCATTTTCCTGTCAGCACAGGCTGATTAATAATCAGTGTGGCCTTTCTTGAACTGTCATTTCCTGAGCATCTAGTAAAATGCACTTATAGTTTTTAATTTTTCATTTTATCTGTGTATTGCTTTTTATATTTCTAAAGCAGATTGAAGCAAAGTAGACGGTGATTGCCTCCTTCTGTCCAATGTCATATCATAGGTCTAGAATAAATGAGACACATTGACCTCCAATAACACATTCTTCCTTCTATATATTGAAATAGTTTTGTGACAACCAGCTGTCTCTCTTTGTCTTCAGTTGAAATATTTCTAAAATACTCCAGTTCACACCTACACATGGAGCTGTTCCTGGGACACAAAATAAAATTGAACACCGCTCTACCTTCCAAGAGAGTAAATAGTGAACTAAATATTCTAGTGATTCTTTAGGCAGACTTCTCTTTATAGCTCCCAATAATAGCTATTGCAGGTGTTCAGTGGAACAAGTTATATTTTCAGTTCAGTTTTATCAACAGCATTACTTGTGCCTGTAATGCAAGAGATCATAAATGCAGGAGACAGACAAAACTTCCTCTTTCCTTCAGCTTTTGACTTATTTCTGCCTCTTGATATGTCAGTAACAGCTAATAATATGAAAAGAACAAAAAAGTAAGGTTGTTTATTTTATTTACTGTTTCAAAAGGAGATACGCCGCCACCACCACCACCCCAAGTGAGCTCACTTTGCATTTAATGCAATTAAACTATGAAAGAAATTTTGTTAGATTTGTCATTTAACATAGCATTATAATCATTGCCCATCACAAGAACCAGTGGCTACTTCCATTTGGTGACACATGAATTAAAGGAATTGCAGAAAAGGCTTCTCAGATCCTTTGAAAGCACCACAAAAGCATAGAATCATAGAATCATAGAATCATTGAGGTTGGAAAAGACCTCTAAGATCATCGAGTCCAACCGTCAACCCAACACCACCAGGCCCACTAAACCATGTCCCTAAGCGCCT
>NW_027472369.1:0-33058 GCF_965638725.1 Aptenodytes patagonicus | reverse complement strand
GTCTGCGCCGCCTCCAGAGCCCAGCTCCGAAATTGCGAACGTCCAGCGACTGCTGCCACACGAAATGTGCGAGGGCTGCCAGGTGTTGCTGGCCCTCGCCTTCCCTTGGCAGCCCTTCCACAGCCCCACAGACACTGGGGCTCCGGGCTCGCCAGCCAGCTCAGGGTGCCGACGTTGTTGCCTGCTCGCTGTCTGCGCCGCCTCCAGAGCCCAGCTCCGAAATTGCGAACGTCCAGCGACTGCTCCCACACCAAAGGTGCCAGGACTGCCAGGTGTTGCTGGCCCTCGCCTTCCCTTGGCAGCCCTTCCACAGCCCCACAGACACTGGGGCTCCGGGCTCGCCAGCCAGCTCAGGGTGCCGACGTTGTTGCCTGCTCGCTGTCTGCGCCGCCTCCAGAGCCCAGCTCCGAAATTGCGAACGTCCAGCGACTGCTGCCACACCAAAGGTGCGAGGGCTGCCAGGTGTTGCTGGCCCTTGCCTTCCCTTGGCAGCCCTTCCACAGCCCCACAGACACTGGGGCTCCGGGCTCGCCAGCCAGCTCAGGGTGCCGACGTTGTTGCCTGCTCGCTGTCTGCGCCGCCTCCAGAGCCCAGCTCCGAAATTGCGAACGTCCATCGACTGCTGCCACACGAAATGTGCGAGGGCTGCCAGGTGTTGCTGGGCCTCGCCTTCCCTTGGCAGCCCTTCCACAGCCCCACAGACACTGGGGCTCCGGGCTCGCCAGCCAGCTCAGGGTGCCGACGTTGTTGCCTGCTCGCTGTCTGCGACGCCTCCAGAGCCCAGCTCCGAAATTGCGAACGTCCAGCGACTGCTCCCACACCAAAGGTGTGAGGGCTGCCAGGTGTTGCTGGCCCTCGCCTTCCCTTGGCAGCCCTTCCACAGCCCCACAGACACTGGGGCTCCGGGCTCGCCAGCCAGCTCAGGGTGCCGACGTTGTTGCCTGCTCGCTGTCTGCGACGCCTCCAGAGCCCAGCTCCGAAATTGCGAACGTCCAGCGACTGCTCCCACACCAAAGGTGCCAGGACTGCCAGGTGTTGCTGGCCCTCGCCTTCCCTTGGCAGCCCTTCCACAGCCCCACAGACACTGGGGCTCCGGGCTCGCCAGCCAGCTCAGGGTGCTGACGTTGTTGCCTGCTCGCTGTCTGCGCCGCCTCCAGAGCCCAGCTCCGAAATTGCGAACGTCCAGCGACTGCTGCCACACCAGAGGTGCGAGGGCTGCCAGGTGTTGCTGGCCCTCGCCTTCCCTTGGCAGCCCTTCCACAGCCCCACAGACACTGGGGCTCCGGGCTCGCCAGCCAGCTCAGGGTGCCGACGTTGTTGCCTGCTCGCTGTCTGCGCCGCCTCCAGAGCCCAGCTCCGAAATTGCGAACGTCCAGCGACTGCTGCCACACCAAAGGTGCGAGGGCTGCCAGGTGTTGCTGGCCCTCGCCTTCCCTTGGCAGCCCTTCCACAGCCCCACAGACACTGGGGCTCCGGGCTCGCCAGCCAGCTCAGGGTGCCGACGTTGTTGCCTGCTCGCTGTCTGCGCCGCCTCCAGAGCCCAGCTCCGAAATTGCGAACGTCCAGCGACTGCTCCCACACCAAAGGTGCGAGGGCTGCCAGGTGTTGCTGGCCCTCGCCTTCCCTTGGCAGCCCTTCCACAGCCCCACAGACACTGGGGCTCCGGGCTCGCCAGCCAGCTCAGGGTGCCGACGTTGTTGCCTGCTCGCTGTCTGCGCCGCCTCCAGAGCCCAGCTCCGAAATTGCGAACGTCCAGCGACTGCTCCCACACCAAAGGTGCGAGGGCTGCCAGGTGTTGCTGGCCCTCGCCTTCCCTTGGCAGCCCTTCCACAGCCCCACAGACACTGGGGCTCCGGGCTCGCCAGCCAGCTCAGGGTGCCGACGTTGTTGCCTGCTCGCTGTCTGCGCCGCCTCCAGAGCCCAGCTCCGAAATTGCGAACGTCCAGCGACTGCTGCCACACCAAAGGTGCGAGGGCTGCCAGGTGTTGCTGGCCCTCGCCTTCCCTTGGCAGCCCTTCCACAGCCCCACAGACACTGGGGCTCCGGGCTCGCCAGCCAGCTCAGGGTGCCGACGTTGTTGCCTGCTCGCTGTCTGCGCCGCCTCCAGAGCCCAGCTCCGAAATTGCGAACGTCCAGCGACTGCTCCCACACCAAAGGTGCCAGGACTGCCAGGTGTTGCTGGCCCTCGCCTTCCCTTGGCAGCCCTTCCACAGCCCCACAGACACTGGGGCTCCGGGCTCGCCAGCCAGCTCAGGGTGCTGACGTTGTTGCCTGCTCGCTGTCTGCGCCGCCTCCAGAGCCCAGCTCCGAAATTGCGAACGTCCAGCGACTGCTGCCACACCAGAGGTGCGAGGGCTGCCAGGTGTTGCTGGCCCTCGCCTTCCCTTGGCAGACACTGGGGCTCCGGGCTCGCCAGCCAGCTCAGGGTGCCGACGTTGTTGCCTGCTCGCTGTCTGCGCTGCCTCCAGAGCCCAGCTCCGAAATTGCGAACGTCCAGCGACTGCTGCCACACCAAAGGTGCCAGGACTGCCAGGTGTTGCTGGCCCTCGCCTTCCCTTGGCAGCCCTTCCACAGCCCCACAGACACTGGGGCTCCGGGCTCGCCAGCCAGCTCAGGGTGCCGACGTTGTTGCCTGCTCGCTGTCTGCGCCGCCTCCAGAGCCCAGCTCCGAAATTGCGAACGTCCAGCGACTGCTCCCACACCAAAGGTGCCAGGACTGCCAGGTGTTGCTGGCCCTCGCCTTCCCTTGGCAGCCCTTCCACAGCCCCACAGACACTGGGGCTCCGGGCTCGCCAGCCAGCTCAGGGTGCCGACGTTGTTGCCTGCTCGCTGTCTGCACCGCCTCCAGAGCCCAGCTCCGAAATTGCGAACGTCCAGCGACTGCTCCCACACCAAAGGTGCCAGGACTGCCAGGTGTTGCTGGCCCTCGCCTTCCCTTGGCAGCCCTTCCACAGCCCCACAGACACTGGGGCTCCGGGCTCGCCAGCCAGCTCAGGGTGCCGACGTTGTTGCCTGCTCGCTGTCTGCGCCGCCTCCAGAGCCCAGCTCGGAAATTGCGAACGTCCAGCGACTGCTCCCACACCAAAGGTGCCAGGACTGCCAGGTGTTGCTGGCCCTCGCCTTCCCTTGGCAGCCCTTCCACAGCCCCACAGACACTGGGGCTCCGGGCTCGCCAGCCAGCTCAGGGTGCCGACGTTGTTGCCTGCTCGCTGTCTGCGCCGCCTCCAGAGCCCAGCTCCGAAATTGCGAACGTCCAGCGACTGCTGCCACACCAAAGGTGCGAGGGCTGCCAGGTGTTGCTGGCCCTTGCCTTCCCTTGGCAGCCCTTCCACAGCCCCACAGACACTGGGGCTTCGGGCTCGCCAGCCAGCTCAGGGTGCCGACGTTGTTGCCTGCTCGCTGTCTGCGCCGCCTCCAGAGCCCAGCTCCGAAATTGCGAATGTCCAGCGACTGCTGCCACACCAAAGGTGCGAGGGCTGCCAGGTGTTGCTGGCCCTCGCCTTCCCTTGGCAGCCCTTCCACAGCCCCACAGACACTGGGGCTCCGGGCTCGCCAGCCAGCTCAGGGTGCCGACGTTGTTGCCTGCTCGCTGTCTGCGCCGCCTCCAGAGCCCAGCTCCGAAATTGCGAACGTCCAGCGACTGCTGCCACACCAAAGGTGCGAGGGCTGCCAGGTGTTGCTGGCCCTTGCCTTCCCTTGGCAGCCCTTCCACAGCCCCACAGACACTGGGGCTTCGGGCTCGCCAGCCAGCTCAGGGTGCCGACGTTGTTGCCTGCTCGCTGTCTGCGCCGCCTCCAGAGCCCAGCTCCGAAATTGCGAACGTCCAGCGACTGCTGCCACACCAAAGGTGCGAGGGCTGCCAGGTGTTGCTGGCCCTCGCCTTCCCTTGGCAGCCCTTCCACAGCCCCACAGACACTGGGGCTCCGGGCTCGCCAGCCAGCTCAGGGTGCCGACGTTGTTGCCTGCTCGCTGTCTGCGCCGCCTCCAGAGCCCAGCTCCGAAATTGCGAACGTCCAGCGACTGCTGCCACACAAAATGTGCGAGGGCTGCCAGGTGTTGCTGGGCCTCGCCTTCCCTTGGCAGCCCTTCCACAGCCCCACAGACACTGGGGCTCTGGGCTCGCCAGCCAGCTCAGGGTGCCGACGTTGTTGCCTGCTCGCTGTCTGCGACGCCTCCAGAGCCCAGCTCCGAAATTGCGAACGTCCAGCGACTGCTCCCACACCAAAGGTGTGAGGGCTGCCAGGTGTTGCTGGCCCTCGCCTTCCCTTGGCAGCCCTTCCACAGCCCCACAGACACTGGGGCTCCGGGCTCGCCAGCCAGCTCAGGGCGCCGACGTTGTTGCCTGCTCGCTGTCTGCGACGCCTCCAGAGCCCAGCTCCGAAATTGCGAACGTCCAGCGACTGCTCCCACACCAAAGGTGCCAGGACTGCCAGGTGTTGCTGGCCCTCGCCTTCCCTTGGCAGCCCTTCCACAGCCCCACAGACACTGGGGCTCCGGGCTCGCCAGCCAGCTCAGGGTGCTGACGTTGTTGCCTGCTCGCTGTCTGCGCCGCCTCCAGAGCCCAGCTCCGAAATTGCGAACGTCCAGCGACTGCTGCCACACCAGAGGTGCGAGGGCTGCCAGGTGTTGCTGGCCCTCGCCTTCCCTTGGCAGCCCTTCCACAGCCCCACAGACACTGGGGCTCCGGGCTCGCCAGCCAGCTCAGGGTGCCGACGTTGTTGCCTGCTCGCTGTCTGCGCCGCCTCCAGAGCCCAGCTCCGAAATTGCGAACGTCCAGCGACTGCTCCCACACCAAAGGTGCGAGGGCTGCCAGGTGTTGCTGGCCCTCGCCTTCCCTTGGCAGCCCTTCCACAACCCCACAGACACTGGGGCTCCGGGCTCGCCAGCCAGCTCAGGGTGCCGACGTTGTTGCCTGCTCGCTGTCTGCGCCGCCTCCAGAGCCCAGCTCCGAAATTGCGAACGTCCAGCGACTGCTGCCACACCAAAGGTGCGAGGGCTGCCAGGTGTTGCTGGCCCTCGCCTTCCCTTGGCAGCCCTTCCACAGCCCCACAGACACTGGGGCTCCGGGCTCGCCAGCCAGCTCAGGGTGCCGACGTTGTTGCCTGCTCGCTGTCTGCGCCGCCTCCAGAGCCCAGCTCCGAAATTGCGAATGTCCAGCGACTGCTGCCACACGAAATGTGCGAGGGCTGCCAGGTGTTGCTGGCCCTCGCCTTCCCTTGGCAGCCCTTCCACAGCCCCACAGACACTGGGGCTCCGGGCTCGCCAGCCAGCTCAGGGTGCCGACGTTGTTGCCTGCTCGCTGTCTGCGCCGCCTCCAGAGCCCAGCTCCGAAATTGCGAACGTCCAGCGACTGCTCCCACACCAAAGGTGCCAGGACTGCCAGGTCTTGCTGGCCCTCGCCTTCCCTTGGCAGCCCTTCCACAGCCCCACAGACACTGGGGCTCCGGGCTCGCCAGCCAGCTCAGGGTGCCGACGTTGTTGCCTGCTCGCTGTCTGCGCCGCCTCCAGAGCCCAGCTCCGAAATTGCGAACGTCCAGCGACTGCTGCCACACCAAAGGTGCGAGGGCTGCCAGGTGTTGCTGGCCCTTGCCTTCCCTTGGCAGCCCTTCCACAGCCCCACAGACACTGGGGCTCCGGGCTCGCCAGCCAGCTCAGGGTGCCGACGTTGTTGCCTGCTCGCTGTCTGCGCCGCCTCCAGAGCCCAGCTCCGAAATTGCGAACGTCCATCGACTGCTGCCACACGAAATGTGCGAGGGCTGCCAGGTGTTGCTGGGCCTCGCCTTCCCTTGGCAGCCCTTCCACAGCCCCACAGACACTGGGGCTCCGGGCTCGCCAGCCAGCTCAGGGTGCCGACGTTGTTGCCTGCTCGCTGTCTGCGACGCCTCCAGAGCCCAGCTCCGAAATTGCGAACGTCCAGCGACTGCTCCCACACCAAAGGTGTGAGGGCTGCCAGGTGTTGCTGGCCCTCGCCTTCCCTTGGCAGCCCTTCCACAGCCCCACAGACACTGGGGCTCCGGGCTCGCCAGCCAGCTCAGGGTGCCGACGTTGTTGCCTGCTCGCTGTCTGCGACGCCTCCAGAGCCCAGCTCCGAAATTGCGAACGTCCAGCGACTGCTCCCACACCAAAGGTGCCAGGACTGCCAGGTGTTGCTGGCCCTCGCCTTCCCTTGGCAGCCCTTCCACAGCCCCACAGACACTGGGGCTCCGGGCTCGCCAGCCAGCTCAGGGTGCTGACGTTGTTGCCTGCTCGCTGTCTGCGCCGCCTCCAGAGCCCAGCTCCGAAATTGCGAACGTCCAGCGACTGCTGCCACACCAGAGGTGCGAGGGCTGCCAGGTGTTGCTGGCCCTCGCCTTCCCTTGGCAGCCCTTCCACAGCCCCACAGACACTGGGGCTCCGGGCTCGCCAGCCAGCTCAGGGTGCCGACGTTGTTGCCTGCTCGCTGTCTGCGCCGCCTCCAGAGCCCAGCTCCGAAATTGCGAACGTCCAGCGACTGCTGCCACACCAAAGGTGCGAGGGCTGCCAGGTGTTGCTGGCCCTCGCCTTCCCTTGGCAGCCCTTCCACAGCCCCACAGACACTGGGGCTCCGGGCTCGCCAGCCAGCTCAGGGTGCCGACGTTGTTGCCTGCTCGCTGTCTGCGCCGCCTCCAGAGCCCAGCTCCGAAATTGCGAACGTCCAGCGACTGCTCCCACACCAAAGGTGCGAGGGCTGCCAGGTGTTGCTGGCCCTCGCCTTCCCTTGGCAGCCCTTCCACAGCCCCACAGACACTGGGGCTCCGGGCTCGCCAGCCAGCTCAGGGTGCCGACGTTGTTGCCTGCTCGCTGTCTGCGCCGCCTCCAGAGCCCAGCTCCGAAATTGCGAACGTCCAGCGACTGCTCCCACACCAAAGGTGCGAGGGCTGCCAGGTGTTGCTGGCCCTCGCCTTCCCTTGGCAGCCCTTCCACAGCCCCACAGACACTGGGGCTCCGGGCTCGCCAGCCAGCTCAGGGTGCCGACGTTGTTGCCTGCTCGCTGTCTGCGCCGCCTCCAGAGCCCAGCTCCGAAATTGCGAACGTCCAGCGACTGCTGCCACACCAAAGGTGCGAGGGCTGCCAGGTGTTGCTGGCCCTCGCCTTCCCTTGGCAGCCCTTCCACAGCCCCACAGACACTGGGGCTCCGGGCTCGCCAGCCAGCTCAGGGTGCCGACGTTGTTGCCTGCTCGCTGTCTGCGCCGCCTCCAGAGCCCAGCTCCGAAATTGCGAACGTCCAGCGACTGCTCCCACACGAAATGTGCGAGGGCTGCCAGGTGTTGCTGGCCCTCGCCTTCCCTTGGCAGCCCTTCCACAGCCCCACAGACACTGGGGCTCCGGGCTCGCCAGCCAGCTCAGGGTGCCGACGTTGTTGCCTGCTCGCTGTCTGCGCCGCCTCCAGAGCCCAGCTCCGAAATTGCGAACGTCCAGCGACTGCTCCCACACCAAAGGTGCGAGGGCTGCCAGGTGTTGCTGGCCCTCGCCTTCCCTTGGCAGCCCTTCCACAGCCCCACAGACACTGGGGCTCCGGGCTCGCCAGCCAGCTCAGGGTGCCGACGTTGTTGCCTGCTCGCTGTCTGCGCCGCCTCCAGAGCCCAGCTCCGAAATTGCGAACGTCCAGCGACTGCTGCCACACCAAAGGTGCGAGGGCTGCCAGGTGTTGCTGGCCCTTGCCTTCCCTTGGCAGCCCTTCCACAGCCCCACAGACACTGGGGCTTCGGGCTCGCCAGCCAGCTCAGGGTGCCGACGTTGTTGCCTGCTCGCTGTCTGCGCCGCCTCCAGAGCCCAGCTCCGAAATTGCGAACGTCCAGCGACTGCTGCCACACCAAAAGTGCGAGGGCTGCCAGGTGTTGCTGGCCCTCGCCTTCCCTTGGCAGCCCTTCCACAGCCCCACAGACACTGGGGCTCCGGGCTCGCCAGCCAGCTCAGGGTGCCGACGTTGTTGCCTGCTCGCTGTCTGCGCCGCCTCAGAGCCCAGCTCCGAAATTGCGAACGTCCAGCGACTGCTGCCACACGAAATGTGCGAGGGCTGCCAGGTGTTGCTGGGCCTCGCCTTCCCTTGGCAGCCCTTCCACAGCCCCACAGACACTGGGGCTCCGGGCTCGCCAGCCAGCTCAGGGTGCCGACGTTGTTGCCTGCTCGCTGTCTGCGACGCCTCCAGAGCCCAGCTCCGAAATTGCGAACGTCCAGCGACTGCTGCCACACCAAAGGTGTGAGGGCTGCCAGGTGTTGCTGGCCCTCGCCTTCCCTTGGCAGCCCTTCCACAGCCCCACAGACAGTGGGGCTCCGGGCTCGCCAGCCAGCTCAGGGTGCCGACGTTGTTGCCTGCTCGCTGTCTGCGCCGCCTCCAGAGCCCAGCTCCGAAATTGCGAACGTCCAGCGACTGCTCCCACACCAAAGGTGCCAGGACTGCCAGGTGTTGCTGGCCCTCGCCTTCCCTTGGCAGCCCTTCCACAGCCCCACAGACACTGGGGCTCCGGGCTCGCCAGCCAGCTCAGGGTGCCGACGTTGTTGCCTGCTCGCTGTCTGCGCCGCCTCCAGAGCCCAGCTCCGAAATTGCGAACGTCCAGCGACTGCTGCCACACCAGAGGTGCGAGGGCTGCCAGGTGTTGCTGGCCCTCGCCTTCCCTTGGCAGCCCTTCCACAGCCCCACAGACACTGGGGCTCCGGGCTCGCCAGCCAGCTCAGGGTGCCGACGTTGTTGCCTGCTCGCTGTCTGCGCCGCCTCCAGAGCCCAGCTCCGAAATTGCGAACGTCCAGCGACTGCTGCCACACGAAATGTGCGAGGGCTGCCAGGTGTTGCTGGGCCTCGCCTTCCCTTGGCAGCCCTTCCACAGCCCCACAGACACTGGGGCTCCGGGCTCGCCAGCCAGCTCAGGGTGCCGACGTTGTTGCCTGCTCGCTGTCTGCGACGCCTCCAGAGCCCAGCTCCGAAATTGCGAACGTCCAGCGACTGCTCCCACACCAAAGGTGCCAGGACTGCCAGGTGTTGCTGGCCCTCGCCTTCCCTTGGCAGCCCTTCCACAGCCCCACAGACACTGGGGCTCCGGGCTCGCCAGCCAGCTCAGGGTGCCGACGTTGTTGCCTGCTCGCTGTCTGCGCCGCCTCCAGAGCCCAGCTCCGAAATTGCGAACGTCCAGCGACTGCTGCCACACGAAAGGTGCGAGGGCTGCCAGGTGTTGCTGGGCCTCGCCTTCCCTTGGCAGCCCTTCCACAGCCCCACAGACACTGGGGCTCCGGGCTCGCCAGCCAGCTCAGGGTGCCGACGTTGTTGCCTGCTCGCTGTCTGCGACGCCTCCAGAGCCCAGCTCCGAAATTGCGAACGTCCAGCGACTGCTCCCACACCAAAGGTGTGAGGGCTGCCAGGTGTTGCTGGCCCTCGCCTTCCCTTGGCAGCCCTTCCACAGCCCCACAGACAGTGGGGCTCCGGGCTCGCCAGCCAGCTCAGGGTGCCGACGTTGTTGCCTGCTCGCTGTCTGCGCCGCCTCCAGAGCCCAGCTCCGAAATTGCGAACGTCCAGCGACTGCTCCCACACCAAAGGTGCCAGGACTGCCAGGTGTTGCTGGCCCTCGCCTTCCCTTGGCAGCCCTTCCACAGCCCCACAGACACTGGGGCTCCGGGCTCGCCAGCCAGCTCAGGGTGCCGACGTTGTTGCCTGCTCGCTGTCTGCGCCGCCTCCAGAGCCCAGCTCCGAAATTGCGAACGTCCAGCGACTGCTGCCACACCAGAGGTGCGAGGGCTGCCAGGTGTTGCTGGCCCTCGCCTTCCCTTGGCAGCCCTTCCACAGCCCCACAGACACTGGGGCTCCGGGCTCGCCAGCCAGCTCAGGGTGCCGACGTTGTTGCCTGCTCGCTGTCTGCGCCGCCTCCAGAGCCCAGCTCCGAAATTGCGAACGTCCAGCGACTGCTGCCACACGAAATGTGCGAGGGCTGCCAGGTGTTGCTGGGCCTCGCCTTCCCTTGGCAGCCCTTCCACAGCCCCACAGACACTGGGGCTCCGGGCTCGCCAGCCAGCTCAGGGTGCCGACGTTGTTGCCTGCTCGCTGTCTGCGACGCCTCCAGAGCCCAGCTCCGAAATTGCGAACGTCCCAGCGACTGCTCCCACACCAAAGGTGTGAGGGCTGCCAGGTGTTGCTGGCCCTCGCCTTCCCTTGGCAGCCCTTCCACAGCCCCACAGACACTGGGGCTCCGGGCTCGCCAGCCAGCTCAGGGTGCCGACGTTGTTGCCTGCTCGCTGTCTGCGCCGCCTCCAGAGCCCAGCTCCGAAATTGCGAACGTCCAGCGACTGCTCCCACACCAAAGGTGCCAGGACTGCCAGGTGTTGCTGGCCCTCGCCTTCCCTTGGCAGCCCTTCCACAGCCCCACAGACACTGGGGCTCCGGGCTCGCCAGCCAGCTCAGGGTGCTGACGTTGTTGCCTGCTCGCTGTCTGCGCCGCCTCCAGAGCCCAGCTCCGAAATTGCGAACGTCCAGCGACTGCTGCCACACCAGAGGTGCGAGGGCTGCCAGGTGTTGCTGGCCCTCGCCTTCCCTTGGCAGACACTGGGGCTCCGGGCTCGCCAGCCAGCTCAGGGTGCCGACGTTGTTGCCTGCTCGCTGTCTGCGCCGCCTCCAGAGCCCAGCTCCGAAATTGCGAACGTCCAGCGACTGCTGCCACACCAAAGGTGCCAGGACTGCCAGGTGTTGCTGGCCCTCGCCTTCCCTTGGCAGCCCTTCCACAGCCCCACAGACACTGGGGCTCCGGGCTCGCCCCAGCCAGCTCAGGGTGCCGACGTTGTTGCCTGCTCGCTGTCTGCCGCCTCCAGAGCCCAGCTCCGAAATTGCGAACGTCCAGCGACTGCTCCCACACCAAAGGTGCCAGGACTGCCAGGTGTTGCTGGCCCTCGCCTTCCCTTGGCAGCCCTTCCACAGCCCCACAGACACTGGGGCTCCGGGCTCGCCAGCCAGCTCAGGGTGCCGACGTTGTTGCCTGCTCGCTGTCTGCACCGCCTCCAGAGCCCAGCTCGGAAATTGCGAACGTCCAGCGACTGCTCCCACACCAAAGGTGCCAGGACTGCCAGGTGTTGCTGGCCCTCGCCTTCCCTGGCAGCCCTTCCACAGCCCCACAGACACTGGGGCTCCGGGCTCGCCAGCCAGCTCAGGGTGCCGACGTTGTTGCCTGCTCGCTGTCTGCGCCGCCTCCAGAGCCCAGCTCCGGAAATTGCGAACGTCCAGCGACTGCTCCCACACCAAAGGTGCCAGGACTGCCAGGTGTTGCTGGCCCTCGCCTTCCCTTGGCAGCCCTTCCACAGCCCCACAGACACTGGGGCTCCGGGCTCGCCAGCCAGCTCAGGGTGCCGACGTTGTTGCCTGCTCGCTGTCTGCGCCGCCTCCAGAGCCCAGCTCCGAAATTGCGAACGTCCAGCGACTGCTGCCACACCAAAGGTGCGAGGGCTGCCAGGTGTTGCTGGCCCTTGCCTTCCCTTGGCAGCCCTTCCACAGCCCCACAGACACTGGGGCTTCGGGCTCGCCAGCCAGCTCAGGGTGCCGACGTGTTGCCTGCTCGCTGTCTGCGCCGCCTCCAGAGCCCAGCTCCGAAATTGCGAATGTCCAGCGACTGCTGCCACACCAAAGGTGCGAGGGCTGCCAGGTGTTGCTGGCCCTCGCCTTCCCTTGGCAGCCTTCCACAGCCCCACAGACACTGGGGCTCCGGGCTCGCCAGCCAGCTCAGGGTGCCGACGTTGTTGCCTGCTCGCTGTCTGCGCCGCCTCCAGAGCCCAGCTCCGAAATTGCGAACGTCCAGCGACTGCTGCCACACCAAAGGTGCGAGGGCTGCCAGGTGTTGCTGCCCTCGCCTTCCCTTGGCAGCCCTTCCACAGCCCCACAGACACTGGGGCTCCGGGCTCGCCAGCCAGCTCAGGGTGCCGACGTTGTTGCCTGCTCGCTGTCTGCGCCGCCTCCAGAGCCCAGCTCCGAAATTGCGAACGTCCAGCGACTGCTGCCACACAAAATGTGCGAGGGCTGCCAGGTGTTGCTGGGCCTCGCCTTCCCTTGGCAGCCCTTCCACAGCCCCACAGACACTGGGGCTCTGGGCTCGCCAGCCAGCTCAGGGTGCCGACGTTGTTGCCTGCTCGCTGTCTGCGACGCCTCCAGAGCCCAGCTCCGAAATTGCGAACGTCCAGCGACTGCTCCCACACCAAAGGTGTGAGGGCTGCCAGGTGTTGCTGGCCCTCGCCTTCCCTTGGCAGCCCTTCCACAGCCCCACAGACAGTGGGGCTCCGGGCTCGCCAGCCAGCTCAGGGCGCCGACGTTGTTGCCTGCTCGCTGTCTGCGACGCCTCCAGAGCCCAGCTCCGAAATTGCGAACGTCCAGCGACTGCTCCCACACCAAAGGTGCCAGGACTGCCAGGTGTTGCTGGCCCTCGCCTTCCCTTGGCAGCCCTTCCACAGCCCCACAGACACTGGGGCTCCGGGCTCGCCAGCCAGCTCAGGGTGCTGACGTTGTTGCCTGCTCGCTGTCTGCGCCGCCTCCAGAGCCCAGCTCCGAAATTGCGAACGTCCAGCGACTGCTGCCACACCAGAGGTGCGAGGGCTGCCAGGTGTTGCTGGCCCTCGCCTTCCCTTGGCAGCCCTTCCACAGCCCCACAGACACTGGGGCTCCGGGGCTCGCCAGCCAGCTCAGGGTGCCGACGTTGTTGCCTGCTCGCTGTCTGCGCCGCCTCCAGAGCCCAGCTCCGAAATTGCGAACGTCCAGCGACTGCTCCCACACCAAAGGTGCGAGGGCTGCCAGGTGTTGCTGGCCCTCGCCTTCCCTTGGCAGCCCTTCCACAACCCCACAGACACTGGGGCTCCGGGCTCGCCAGCCAGCTCAGGGTGCCGACGTTGTTGCCTGCTCGCTGTCTGCGCCGCCTCCAGAGCCCAGCTCCGAAATTGCGAACGTCCAGCGACTGCTGCCACACCAAAGGTGCGAGGGCTGCCAGGTGTTGCTGGCCCTCGCCTTCCCTTGGCAGCCCTTCCACAGCCCCACAGACACTGGGGCTCCGGGCTCGCCAGCCAGCTCAGGGTGCCGACGTTGTTGCCTGCTCGCTGTCTGCGCCGCCTCCAGAGCCCAGCTCCGAAATTGCGAATGTCCAGCGACTGCTGCCACACGAAATGTGCGAGGGCTGCCAGGTGTTGCTGGCCCTCGCCTTCCCTTGGCAGCCCTTCCACAGCCCCACAGACACTGGGGCTCCGGGCTCGCCAGCCAGCTCAGGGTGCCGACGTTGTTGCCTGCTCGCTGTCTGCGCCGCCTCCAGAGCCCAGCTCCGAAATTGCGAACGTCCAGCGACTGCTCCCACACCAAAGGTGCCAGGACTGCCAGGTGTTGCTGGCCCTCGCCTTCCCTTGGCAGCCCTTCCACAGCCCCACAGACACTGGGGCTCCGGGCTCGCCAGCCAGCTCAGGGTGCCGACGTTGTTGCCTGCTCGCTGTCTGCGCCGCCTCCAGAGCCCAGCTCCGAAATTGCGAACGTCCAGCGACTGCTGCCACACCAAAGGTGCGAGGGCTGCCAGGTGTTGCTGGCCCTTGCCTTCCCTTGGCAGCCCTTCCACAGCCCCACAGACACTGGGGCTCCGGGCTCGCCAGCCAGCTCAGGGTGCCGACGTTGTTGCCTGCTCGCTGTCTGCGCCGCCTCCAGAGCCCAGCTCCGAAATTGCGAACGTCCATCGACTGCTGCCACACGAAATGTGCGAGGGCTGCCAGGTGTTGCTGGGCCTCGCCTTCCCTTGGCAGCCCTTCCACAGCCCCACAGACACTGGGGCTCCGGGCTCGCCAGCCAGCTCAGGGTGCCGACGTTGTTGCCTGCTCGCTGTCTGCGACGCCTCCAGAGCCCAGCTCCGAAATTGCGAACGTCCAGCGACTGCTCCCACACCAAAGGTGGTGAGGGCTGCCAGGTGTTGCTGGGCCCTCGCCTTCCCTTGGCAGCCCTTCCACAGCCCACAGACACTGGGGCTCCGGGCTCGCCAGCCAGCCTCAGGGTGCCGACGTTGTTGCCTGCTCGCTGTCTGCGACGCCTCCAGAGCCAGCTCCGAAATTGCGAACGTCCAGCGACTGCTCCCACACCAAAGGTGCCAGAGGGCTGCCAGGTGTTGCTGGCCCTCGCCTTCCCTTGGCAGCCCTTCCACAGCCCCACAGACACTGGGGCTCCGGGCTCGCCAGCCAGCTCAGGGTGCCGACGTTGTTGCCTGCTCGCTGTCTGCGCGCCTCCAGAGCCCAGCTCCGAAATTGCGAACGTCCAGCGACTGCTGCCACACCAGAGGTGCGAGGGCTGCCAGGTGTTGCTGGCCCTCGCCTTCCCTTGGCAGCCCTTCCACAGCCCCACAGACACTGGGGCTCCGGGCTCGCCAGCCAGCTCAGGGTGCCGACGTTGTTGCCTGCTCGCTGTCTGCGCCGCCTCCAGAGCCCAGCTCCGAAATTGCGAACGTCCAGCGACTGCTGCCACACCAAAGGTGCGAGGGCTGCCAGGTGTTGCTGGCCCTCGCCTTCCCTTGGCAGCCCTTCCACAGCCCCACAGACACTGGGGCTCCGGGCTCGCCAGCCAGCTCAGGGTGCCGACGTTGTTGCCTGCTCGCTGTCTGCGCCGCCTCCAGAGCCCAGCTCCGAAATTGCGAACGTCCAGCGACTGCTCCCACACCAAAGGTGCGAGGGCTGCCAGGTGTTGCTGGCCCTCGCCTTCCCTTGGCAGCCCTTCCACAGCCCCACAGACACTGGGGCTCCGGGCTCGCCAGCCAGCTCAGGGTGCCGACGTTGTTGCCTGCTCGCTGTCTGCGCCGCCTCCAGAGCCCAGCTCCGAAATTGCGAACGTCCAGCGACTGCTCCCACACCAAAGGTGCGAGGGCTGCCAGGTGTTGCTGGCCCTCGCCTTCCCTTGGCAGCCCTTCCACAGCCCCACAGACACTGGGGCTCCGGGCTCGCCAGCCAGCTCAGGGTGCCGACGTTGTTGCCTGCTCGCTGTCTGCGCCGCCTCCAGAGCCCAGCTCCGAAATTGCGAACGTCCAGCGACTGCTGCCACACCAAAGGTGCGAGGGCTGCCAGGTGTTGCTGGCCCTCGCCTTCCCTTGGCAGCCCTTCCACAGCCCCACAGACACTGGGGCTCCGGGCTCGCCAGCCAGCTCAGGGTGCCGACGTTGTTGCCTGCTCGCTGTCTGCGCCGCCTCCAGAGCCCAGCTCCGAAATTGCGAACGTCCAGCGACTGCTCCCACACGAAAGGTGCGAGGGCTGCCAGGTGTTGCTGGCCCTCGCCTTCCCTTGGCAGCCCTTCCACAGCCCCACAGACACTGGGGCTCCGGGCTCGCCAGCCAGCTCAGGGTGCCGACGTTGTTGCCTGCTCGCTGTCTGCGCCGCCTCCAGAGCCCAGCTCCGAAATTGCGAACGTCCAGCGACTGCTCCCACACCAAAGGTGCGAGGGCTGCCAGGTGTTGCTGGCCCTCGCCTTCCCTTGGCAGCCCTTCCACAGCCCCACAGACACTGGGGCTCCGGGCTCGCCAGCCAGCTCAGGGTGCCGACGTTGTTGCCTGCTCGCTGTCTGCGCCGCCTCCAGAGCCCAGCTCCGAAATTGCGAACGTCCAGCGACTGCTCCCACACCAAAGGTGCCAGGGACTGCCAGGTGTTGCTGGCCCTCGCCTTCCCTTGGCAGCCCTTCCACAGCCCCACAGACACTGGGGCTCCGGGCTCGCCAGCCAGCTCAGGGTGCCGACGTTGTTGCCTGCTCGCTGTCTGCGCCGCCTCCAGAGCCCAGCTCCGAAATTGCGAACGTCCAGCGACTGCTGCCACACCAAAGGTGCGAGGGCTGCCAGGTGTTGCTGGCCCTTGCCTTCCCTTGGCAGCCCTCCACAGCCCCACAGACACTGGGGCTCCGGGCTCGCCAGCCAGCTCAGGGTGCCGACGTTGTTGCCTGCTCGCTGTCTGCGCCGCCTCCCAGGAGCCCAGCTCCGAAATTGCGAATGTCCAGCCGACTGCTGCCACACCAAAGGTGCGAGGGCTGCCAGGTGTTGCTGGCCCTTGCCTTCCCTTGGCAGCCCTTCCACAGCCCACAGACACTGGGGCTCCGGGCTCGCCAGCCAGCTCAGGGTGCCGACGTTGTTGCCTGCTCGCTGTCTGCGCCGCCTCCAGAGCCCAGCTCCGAAATTGCGAACGTCCAGCGACTGCTGCCACACCAAAGGTGCGAGGGCTGCCAGGTGTTGCTGGCCCTTGCCTTCCCTTGGCAGCCCTTCCACAGCCCCACAGACACTGGGGCTCCGGGCTCGCCAGCCAGCTCAGGGTGCCGACGTTGTTGCTGCTCGCTGTCTGCGCCGCTCCAGAGCCCAGCTCCGAAATTGCGAACGTCCAGCGACTGCTGCCACACCAAAGGTGCGAGGGCTGCCAGGTGTTGCTGGCCCTCGCCTTCCCTTGGCAGCCCTTCCACAGCCCCACAGACACTGGGGCTCCGGGCTCGCCAGCCAGCTCAGGGTGCCGACGTTGTTGCCTGCTCGCTGTCTGCGCCGCCTCAGAGCCCAGCTCCGAAATTGCGAACGTCCAGCGACTGCTGCCACACGAAAGGTGCGAGGGCTGCCAGGTGTTGCTGGCCTCGCCTTCCCTTGGCAGCCCTTCCACAGCCCCACAGACACTGGGGCTCCGGGCTCGCCAGCCAGCTCAGGGTGCCGACGTTGTTGCCTGCCTCGCTGTCTGCGACGCCTCCAGAGCCCAGCTCCGAAATTGCGAACGTCCAGCGACTGCTCCCACACCAAAGGTGTGAGGGCTTCCAGGTGTTGCTGGCCCTCGCCTTCCCTTGGCAGCCCTTCCACAGCCCCACAGACACTGGGGCTCCGGGCTCGCCAGCCAGCTCAGGGTGCCGACGTTGTTGCCTGCTCGCTGTCTGCGCCGCCTCCAGAGCCCAGCTCCGAAATTGCGAACGTCCAGCGACTGCTCCCACACCAAAGGTGTGAGGGCTGCCAGGTGTTGCTGGCCCTCGCCTTCCCTTGGCAGCCCTTCCACAGCCCCACAGACACTGGGGCTCCGGGGTCGCCAGCCAGCTCAGGGTGCCGACGTTGTTGCCTGCTCGCTGTCTGCGCCGCCTCCAGAGCCCAGCTCCGAAATTGCGAACGTCCAGCGACTGCTGCCACACCAAAGGTGCGAGGGCTGCCAGGTGTTGCTGGCCCTTGCCTTCCCTTGGCAGCCCTTCCACAGCCCCACAGACACTGGGGCTTCGGGCTCGCCAGCCAGCTCAGGGTGCCGACGTTGTTGCCTGCTCGCTGTCTGTGCCGCCTCCAGAGCCCAGCTCCGAAATTGCGAACGTCCAGCGACTGCTGCCACACCAAAGGTGCGAGGGCTGCCAGGTGTTGCTGGCCCTCGCCTTCCCTTGGCAGCCCTTCCACAGCCCCACAGACACTGGGGCTCCGGGCTCGCCAGCCAGCTCAGGGTGCCGACGTTGTTGCCTGCTCGCTGTCTGCGCCGCCTCCAGAGCCCAGCTCCGAAATTGCGAACGTCCAGCGACTGCTGCCACACGAAATGTGCGAGGGCTGCCAGGTGTTGCTGGGCCTCGCCTTCCCTTGGCAGCCCTTCCACAGCCCCACAGACACTGGGGCTCCGGGCTCGCCAGCCAGCTCAGGGTGCCGACGTTGTTGCCTGCTCGCTGTCTGCGACGCCTCCAGAGCCCAGCTCCGAAATTGCGAACGTCCAGCGACTGCTCCCACACCAAAGGTGTGAGGGCTGCCAGGTGTTGCTGGCCCTCGCCTTCCCTTGGCAGCCCTTCCACAGCCCCACAGACACTGGGGCTCCGGGCTCGCCAGCCAGCTCAGGGTGCCGACGTTGTTGCCTGCTCGCTGTCTGCGCCGCCTCCAGAGCCCAGCTCCGAAATTGCGAACGTCCAGCGACTGCTCCCACACCAAAGGTGCGAGGGCTGCCAGGTGTTGCTGGCCCTCGCCTTCCCTTGGCAGCCCTTCCACAGCCCCACAGACACTGGGGCTCCGGGCTCGCCAGCCAGCTCAGGGTGCTGACGTTGTTGCCTGCTCGCTGTCTGCGCCGCCTCCAGAGCCCAGCTCCGAAATTGCGAACGTCCAGCGACTGCTGCCACACCAGAGGTGCGAGGGCTGCCAGGTGTTGCTGGCCCTCGCCTTCCCTTGGCAGCCCTTCCACAGCCCCACAGACACTGGGGCTCCGGGCTCGCCAGCCAGCTCAGGGTGCCGACGTTGTTGCCTGCTCGCTGTCTGCGCCGCCTCCAGAGCCCAGCTCCGAAATTGCGAACGTCCAGCGACTGCTGCCACACCAAAGGTGCGAGGGCTGCCAGGTGTTGCTGGCCCTCGCCTTCCCTTGGCAGCCCTTCCACAGCCCCACAGACACTGGGGCTCCGGGCTCGCCAGCCAGCTCAGGGTGCCGACGTTGTTGCCTGCTCGCTGTCTGCGCCGCCTCCAGAGCCCAGCTCCGAAATTGCGAACGTCCAGCGACTGCTCCCACACCAAAGGTGCCAGGACTGCCAGGTGTTGCTGGCCCTCGCCTTCCCTTGGCAGCCCTTCCACAGCCCCACAGACACTGGGGCTCCGGGCTCGCCAGCCAGCTCAGGGTGCCGACGTTGTTGCCTGCTCGCTGTCTGCGCCGCCTCCAGAGCCCAGCTCCGAAATTGCGAACGTCCAGCGACTGCTGCCACACCAAAGGTGCGAGGGCTGCCAGGTGTTGCTGGCCCTCGCCTTCCCTTGGCAGCCCTTCCACAGCCCCACAGACACTGGGGCTCCGGGCTCGCCAGCCAGCTCAGGGTGCCGACGTTGTTGCCTGCTCGCTGTCTGCGCCGCCTCCAGAGCCCAGCTCCGAAATTGCGAACGTCCAGCGACTGCTCCCACACCAAAGGTGCGAGGGCTGCCAGGTGTTGCTGGCCCTCGCCTTCCCTTGGCAGCCCTTCCACAGCCCCACAGACACTGGGGCTCCGGGCTCGCCAGCCAGCTCAGGGTGCCGACGTTGTTGCCTGCTCGCTGTCTGCGCCGCCTCCAGAGCCCAGCTCCGAAATTGCGAACGTCCAGCGACTGCTCCCACACCAAAGGTGCCAGGACTGCCAGGTGTTGCTGGCCCTCGCCTTCCCTTGGCAGCCCTTCCACAGCCCCACAGACACTGGGGCTCCGGGCTCGCCAGCCAGCTCAGGGTGCCGACGTTGTTGCCTGCTCGCTGTCTGCACCGCCTCCAGAGCCCAGCTCCGAAATTGCGAACGTCCAGCGACTGCTGCCACACCAAAGGTCCGAGGGCTGCCAGGTGTTGCTGGCCCTTGCCTTCCCTTGGCAGCCCTTCCACAGCCCCACAGACACTGGGGCTCCGGGCTCGCCAGCCAGCTCAGGGTGCCGACGTTGTTGCCTGCTCGCTGTCTGCGCCGCCTCCAGAGCCCAGCTCCGAAATTGCGAATGTCCAGCGACTGCTGCCACACGAAATGTGCGAGGGCTGCCAGGTGTTGCTGGCCCTCGCCTTCCCTTGGCAGCCCTTCCACAGCCCCACAGACACTGGGGCTCCGGGCTCGCCAGCCAGCTCAGGGTGCCGACGTTGTTGCCTGCTCGCTGTCTGCGCCGCCTCCAGAGCCCAGCTCCGAAATTGCGAACGTCCAGCGACTGCTGCCACACCAAAGGTGCGAGGGCTGCCAGGTGTTGCTGGCCCTTGCCTTCCCTTGGCAGCCCTTCCACAGCCCCACAGACACTGGGGCTCCGGGCTCGCCAGCCAGCTCAGGGTGCCGACGTTGTTGCCTGCTCGCTGTCTGCGCCGCCTCCAGAGCCCAGCTCCGAAATTGCGAATGTCCAGCGACTGCTGCCACACCAAAGGTGCGAGGGCTGCCAGGTGTTGCTGGCCCTTGCCTTCCCTTGGCAGCCCTTCCACAGCCCCACAGACACTGGGGCTCCGGGCTCGCCAGCCAGCTCAGGGTGCCGACGTTGTTGCCTGCTCGCTGTCTGCGCCGCCTCCAGAGCCCAGCTCCGAAATTGCGAACGTCCAGCGACTGCTGCCACACCAAAGGTGCGAGGGCTGCCAGGTGTTGCTGGCCCTTGCCTTCCCTTGGCAGCCCTTCCACAGCCCCACAGACACTGGGGCTTCGGGCTCGCCAGCCAGCTCAGGGTGCCGACGTTGTTGCCTGCTCGCTGTCTGCGCCGCCTCCAGAGCCCAGCTCCGAAATTGCGAACGTCCAGCGACTGCTCCCACACCAAAGGTGCGAGGGCTGCCAGGTGTTGCTGGCCCTCGCCTTCCCTTGGCAGCCCTTCCACAGCCCCACAGACACTGGGGCTCCGGGCTCGCCAGCCAGCTCAGGGTGCCGACGTTGTTGCCTGCTCGCTGTCTGCGCCGCCTCCAGAGCCCAGCTCCGAAATTGCGAACGTCCAGCGACTGCTCCCACACCAAAGGTGCGAGGGCTGCCAGGTGTTGCTGGGCCTCGCCTTCCCTTGGCAGCCCTTCCACAGCCCCACAGACACTGGGGCTCCGGGCTCGCCAGCCAGCTCAGGGTGCCGACGTTGTTGCCTGCTCGCTGTCTGCGACGCCTCCAGAGCCCAGCTCCGAAATTGCGAACGTCCAGCGACTGCTCCCACACCAAAGGTGCGAGGGCTGCCAGGTGTTGCTGGCCCTCGCCTTCCCTTGGCAGCCCTTCCACAGCCCCACAGACACTGGGGCTCCGGGCTCGCCAGCCAGCTCAGGGTGCCGACGTTGTTGCCTGCTCGCTGTCTGCGCCGCCTCCAGAGCCCAGCTCCGAAATTGCGAACGTCCAGCGACTGCTCCCACACCAAAGGTGCCAGGACTGCCAGGTGTTGCTGGCCCTCGCCTTCCCTTGGCAGCCCTTCCACAGCCCCACAGACACTGGGGCTCCGGGCTCGCCAGCCAGCTCAGGGTGCCGACGTTGTTGCCTGCTCGCTGTCTGCGCCGCCTCCAGAGCCCAGCTCCGAAATTGCGAACGTCCAGCGACTGCTCCCACACCAAAGGTGCGAGGGCTGCCAGGTGTTGCTGGCCCTCGCCTTCCCTTGGCAGCCCTTCCACAGCCCCACAGACACTGGGGCTCCGGGCTCGCCAGCCAGCTCAGGGTGCCGACGTTGTTGCCTGCTCGCTGTCTGCGCCGCCTCCAGAGCCCAGCTCCGAAATTGCGAACGTCCAGCGACTGCTCCCACACCAAAGGTGCCAGGACTGCCAGGTGTTGCTGGCCCTCGCCTTCCCTTGGCAGCCCTTCCACAGCCCCACAGACACTGGGGCTCCGGGCTCGCCAGCCAGCTCAGGGTGCCGACGTTGTTGCCTGCTCGCTGTCTGCGCCGCCTCCAGAGCCCAGCTCCGAAATTGCGAACGTCCAGCGACTGCTGCCACACCAAAGGTGCGAGGGCTGCCAGGTGTTGCTGGCCCTCGCCTTCCCTTGGCAGCCCTTCCACAGCCCCACAGACACTGGGGCTCCGGGCTCGCCAGCCAGCTCAGGGTGCCGACGTTGTTGCCTGCTCGCTGTCTGCGCCGCCTCCAGAGCCCAGCTCCGAAATTGCGAATGTCCAGCGACTGCTGCCACACCAAAGGTGCGAGGGCTGCCAGGTGTTGCTGGCCCTTGCCTTCCCTTGGCAGCCCTTCCACAGCCCCACAGACACTGGGGCTCCGGGCTCGCCAGCCAGCTCAGGGTGCCGACGTTGTTGCCTGCTCGCTGTCTGCGCCGCCTCCAGAGCCCAGCTCCGAAATTGCGAATGTCCAGCGACTGCTGCCACACGAAATGTGCGAGGGCTGCCAGGTGTTGCTGGCCCTCGCCTTCCCTTGGCAGCCCTTCCACAGCCCCACAGACACTGGGGCTCCGGGCTCGCCAGCCAGCTCAGGGTGCCGACGTTGTTGCCTGCTCGCTGTCTGCGCCGCCTCCAGAGCCCAGCTCCGAAATTGCGAACGTCCAGCGACTGCTCCCACACCAAAGGTGCCAGGACTGCCAGGTGTTGCTGGCCCTCGCCTTCCCTTGGCAGCCCTTCCACAGCCCCACAGACACTGGGGCTCCGGGCTCGCCAGCCAGCTCAGGGTGCCGACGTTGTTGCCTGCTCGCTGTCTGCGCCGCCTCCAGAGCCCAGCTCCGAAATTGCGAACGTCCAGCGACTGCTGCCACACCAAAGGTGCGAGGGCTGCCAGGTGTTGCTGGCCCTTGCCTTCCCTTGGCAGCCCTTCCACAGCCCCACAGACACTGGGGCTCCGGGCTCGCCAGCCAGCTCAGGGTGCCGACGTTGTTGCCTGCTCGCTGTCTGCGCCGCCTCCAGAGCCCAGCTCCGAAATTGCGAATGTCCAGCGACTGCTGCCACACCAAAGGTGCGAGGGCTGCCAGGTGTTGCTGGCCCTTGCCTTCCCTTGGCAGCCCTTCCACAGCCCCACAGACACTGGGGCTCCGGGCTCGCCAGCCAGCTCAGGGTGCCGACGTTGTTGCCTGCTCGCTGTCTGCGCCGCCTCCAGAGCCCAGCTCCGAAATTGCGAACGTCCAGCGACTGCTGCCACACCAAAGGTGCGAGGGCTGCCAGGTGTTGCTGGCCCTTGCCTTCCCTTGGCAGCCCTTCCACAGCCCCACAGACACTGGGGCTCCGGGCTCGCCAGCCAGCTCAGGGTGCCGACGTTGTTGCCTGCTCGCTGTCTGCGCCGCCTCCAGAGCCCAGCTCCGAAATTGCGAACGTCCAGCGACTGCTGCCACACCAAAGGTGCGAGGGCTGCCAGGTGTTGCTGGCCCTCGCCTTCCCTTGGCAGCCCTTCCACAGCCCCACAGACACTGGGGCTCCGGGCTCGCCAGCCAGCTCAGGGTGCCGACGTTGTTGCCTGCTCGCTGTCTGCGCCGCCTCCAGAGCCCAGCTCCGAAATTGCGAACGTCCAGCGACTGCTGCCACACGAAATGTGCGAGGGCTGCCAGGTGTTGCTGGGCCTCGCCTTCCCTTGGCAGCCCTTCCACAGCCCCACAGACACTGGGGCTCCGGGCTCGCCAGCCAGCTCAGGGTGCCGACGTTGTTGCCTGCTCGCTGTCTGCGACGCCTCCAGAGCCCAGCTCCGAAATTGCGAACGTCCAGCGACTGCTCCCACACCAAAGGTGTGAGGGCTTCCAGGTGTTGCTGGCCCTCGCCTTCCCTTGGCAGCCCTTCCACAGCCCCACAGACACTGGGGCTCCGGGCTCGCCAGCCAGCTCAGGGTGCCGACGTTGTTGCCTGCTCGCTGTCTGCGCCGCCTCCAGAGCCCAGCTCCGAAATTGCGAACGTCCAGCGACTGCTCCCACACCAAAGGTGCCAGGACTGCCAGGTGTTGCTGGCCCTCGCCTTCCCTTGGCAGCCCTTCCACAGCCCCACAGACACTGGGGCTCCGGGCTCGCCAGCCAGCTCAGGGTGCCGACGTTGTTGCCTGCTCGCTGTCTTCGCCGCCTCCAGAGCCCAGCTCCGAAATTGCGAACGTCCAGCGACTGCTGCCACACCAAAGGTGCGAGGGCTGCCAGGTGTTGCTGGCCCTTGCCTTCCCTTGGCAGCCCTTCCACAGCCCCACAGACACTGGGGCTTCGGGCTCGCCAGCCAGCTCAGGGTGCCGACGTTGCCTGCTCGCTGTCTGCGCCGCCTCCAGAGCCCAGCTCCGAAATTGCGAACGTCCAGCGACTGCTGCCACACCAAAGGTGCGAGGGCTGCCAGGTGTTGCTGGCCCTCGCCTTCCCTTGGCAGCCCTTCCACAGCCCCACAGACACTGGGGCTCCGGGCTCGCCAGCCAGCTCAGGGTGCCGACGTTGTTGCCTGCTCGCTGTCTGCGCCGCCTCCAGAGCCCAGCTCCGAAATTGCGAACGTCCAGCGACTGCTGCCACACGAAATGTGCGAGGGCTGCCAGGTGTTGCTGGGCCTCGCCTTCCCTTGGCAGCCCTTCCACAGCCCCACAGACACTGGGGCTCCGGGCTCGCCAGCCAGCTCAGGGTGCCGACGTTGTTGCCTGCTCGCTGTCTGCGACGCCTCCAGAGCCCAGCTCCGAAATTGCGAACGTCCAGCGACTGCTCCCACACCAAAGGTGTGAGGGCTTCCAGGTGTTGCTGGCCCTCGCCTTCCCTTGGCAGCCCTTCCACAGCCCCACAGACACTGGGGCTCCGGGCTCGCCAGCCAGCTCAGGGTGCCGACGTTGTTGCCTGCTCGCTGTCTGCGCCGCCTCCAGAGCCCAGCTCCGAAATTGCGAACGTCCAGCGACTGCTCCCACACCAAAGGTGCGAGGGCTGCCAGGTGTTGCTGGCCCTCGCCTTCCCTTGGCAGCCCTTCCACAGCCCCACAGACACTGGGGCTCCGGGCTCGCCAGCCAGCTCAGGGTGCTGACGTTGTTGCCTGCTCGCTGTCTGCGCCGCCTCCAGAGCCCAGCTCCGAAATTGCGAACGTCCAGCGACTGCTCCCACACCAAAGGTGCCAGGACTGCCAGGTGTTGCTGGCCCTCGCCTTCCCTTGGCAGCCCTTCCACAGCCCCACAGACACTGGGGCTCCGGGCTCGCCAGCCAGCTCAGGGTGCCGACGTTGTTGCCTGCTCGCTGTCTGCGCCGCCTCCAGAGCCCAGCTCCGAAATTGCGAACGTCCAGCGACTGCTCCCACACCAAAGGTGCGAGGGCTGCCAGGTGTTGCTGGCCCTCGCCTTCCCTTGGCAGCCCTTCCACAGCCCCACAGACACTGGGGCTCCGGGCTCGCCAGCCAGCTCAGGGTGCCGACGTTGTTGCCTGCTCGCTGTCTGCGCCGCCTCCAGAGCCCAGCTCCGAAATTGCGAACGTCCAGCGACTGCTCCCACACCAAAGGTGCCAGGACTGCCAGGTGTTGCTGGCCCTCGCCTTCCCTTGGCAGCCCTTCCACAGCCCCACAGACACTGGGGCTCCGGGCTCGCCAGCCAGCTCAGGGTGCCGACGTTGTTGCCTGCTCGCTGTCTGCACCGCCTCCAGAGCCCAGCTCCGAAATTGCGAACGTCCAGCGACTGCTGCCACACCAAAGGTCCGAGGGCTGCCAGGTGTTGCTGGCCCTTGCCTTCCCTTGGCAGCCCTTCCACAGCCCCACAGACACTGGGGCTCCGGGCTCGCCAGCCAGCTCAGGGTGCCGACGTTGTTGCCTGCTCGCTGTCTGCGCCGCCTCCAGAGCCCAGCTCCGAAATTGCGAATGTCCAGCGACTGCTGCAACACGAAATGTGCGAGGGCTGCCAGGTGTTGCTGGCCCTCGCCTTCCCTTGGCAGCCCTTCCACAGCCCCACAGACACTGGGGCTCCGGGCTCGCCAGCCAGCTCAGGGTGCCGACGTTGTTGCCTGCTCGCTGTCTGCGCCGCCTCCAGAGCCCAGCTCCGAAATTGCGAACGTCCAGCGACTGCTCCCACACCAAAGGTGCCAGGACTGCCAGGTGTTGCTGGCCCTCGCCTTCCCTTGGCAGCCCTTCCACAGCCCCACAGACACTGGGGCTCCGGGCTCGCCAGCCAGCTCAGGGTGCCGACGTTGTTGCCTGCTCGCTGTCTGCGCCGCCTCCAGAGCCCAGCTCCGAAATTGCGAACGTCCAGCGACTGCTGCCACACCAAAGGTGCGAGGGCTGCCAGGTGTTGCTGGCCCTTGCCTTCCCTTGGCAGCCCTTCCACAGCCCCACAGACACTGGGGCTCCGGGCTCGCCAGCCAGCTCAGGGTGCCGACGTTGTTGCCTGCTCGCTGTCTGCGCCGCCTCCAGAGCCCAGCTCCGAAATTGCGAATGTCCAGCGACTGCTGCCACACCAAAGGTGCGAGGGCTGCCAGGTGTTGCTGGCCCTTGCCTTCCCTTGGCAGCCCTTCCACAGCCCCACAGACACTGGGGCTCCGGGCTCGCCAGCCAGCTCAGGGTGCCGACGTTGTTGCCTGCTCGCTGTCTGCGCCGCCTCCAGAGCCCAGCTCCGAAATTGCGAACGTCCAGCGACTGCTGCCACACCAAAGGTGCGAGGGCTGCCAGGTGTTGCTGGCCCTTGCCTTCCCTTGGCAGCCCTTCCACAGCCCCACAGACACTGGGGCTTCGGGCTCGCCAGCCAGCTCAGGGTGCCGACGTTGTTGCCTGCTCGCTGTCTGCGCCGCCTCCAGAGCCCAGCTCCGAAATTGCGAACGTCCAGCGACTGCTCCCACACCAAAGGTGCGAGGGCTGCCAGGTGTTGCTGGCCCTCGCCTTCCCTTGGCAGCCCTTCCACAGCCCCACAGACACTGGGGCTCCGGGCTCGCCAGCCAGCTCAGGGTGCCGACGTTGTTGCCTGCTCGCTGTCTGCGCCGCCTCCAGAGCCCAGCTCCGAAATTGCGAACGTCCAGCGACTGCTCCCACACCAAAGGTGCGAGGGCTGCCAGGTGTTGCTGGGCCTCGCCTTCCCTTGGCAGCCCTTCCACAGCCCCACAGACACTGGGGCTCCGGGCTCGCCAGCCAGCTCAGGGTGCCGACGTTGTTGCCTGCTCGCTGTCTGCGCCGCCTCCAGAGCCCAGCTCCGAAATTGCGAACGTCCAGCGACTGCTCCCACACCAAAGGTGCGAGGGCTGCCAGGTGTTGCTGGCCCTCGCCTTCCCTTGG
Source organism: Aptenodytes patagonicus (assembly GCF_965638725.1). Classification (NCBI taxonomy): domain Eukaryota; kingdom Metazoa; phylum Chordata; class Aves; order Sphenisciformes; family Spheniscidae; genus Aptenodytes; species Aptenodytes patagonicus. Next base: position 6,581 of record NW_027472369.1, on the reverse strand, counting down.
CAGCCCTTCCACAGCCCCACAGACACTGGGGCTCCGGGCTCGCCAGCCAGCTCAGGGTGCCGACGTTGTTGCCTGCTCGCTGTCTGCGCCGCCTCCAGAGCCCAGCTCCGAAATTGCGAACGTCCAGCGACTGCTCCCACACCAAAGGTGCCAGGACTGCCAGGTGTTGCTGGCCCTCGCCTTCCCTTGGCAGCCCTTCCACAGCCCCACAGACACTGGGGCTCCGGGCTCGCCAGCCAGCTCAGGGTGCCGACGTTGTTGCCTGCTCGCTGTCTGCGCCGCCTCCAGAGCCCAGCTCCGAAATTGCGAACGTCCAGCGACTGCTCCCACACCAAAGGTGCGAGGGCTGCCAGGTGTTGCTGGCCCTCGCCTTCCCTTGGCAGCCCTTCCACAGCCCCACAGACACTGGGGCTCCGGGCTCGCCAGCCAGCTCAGGGTGCCGACGTTGTTGCCTGCTCGCTGTCTGCGCCGCCTCCAGAGCCCAGCTCTGAAATTGCGAACGTCCAGCGACTGCTCCCACACCAAAGGTGCGAGGGCTGCCAGGTGTTGCTGGCCCTCGCCTTCCCTTGGCAGCCCTTCCACAGCCCCACAGACACTGGGGCTCCGGGCTCGCCAGCCAGCTCAGGGTGCCGACGTTGTTGCCTGCTCGCTGTCTGCGCCGCCTCCAGAGCCCAGCTCCGAAATTGCGAACGTCCAGCGACTGCTCCCACACCAAAGGTGCGAGGGCTGCCAGGTGTTGCTGGCCCTCGCCTTCCCTTGGCAGCCCTTCCACAGCCCCACAGACACTGGGGCTCCGGGCTCGCCAGCCAGCTCAGGGTGCCGACGTTGTTGCCTGCTCGCTGTCTGCGCCGCCTCCAGAGCCCAGCTCCGAAATTGCGAACGTCCAGCGACTGCTCCCACACCAAAGGTGCCAGGACTGCCAGGTGTTGCTGGCCCTCGCCTTCCCTTGGCAGCCCTTCCACAGCCCCACAGACACTGGGGCTCCGGGCTCGCCAGCCAGCTCAGGGTGCCGACGTTGTTGCCTGCTCGCTGTCTGCGCCGCCTCCAGAGCCCAGCTCCGAAATTGCGAACGTCCAGTGACTGCTCCCACACCAAAGGTGCGAGGGCTGCCAGGTGTTGCTGGCCCTCGCCTTCCCTTGGCAGCCCTTCCACAGCCCCACAGACACTGGGGCTCCGGGCTCGCCAGCCAGCTCAGGGTGCCGACGTTGTTGCCTGCTCGCTGTCTGCGCCGCCTCCAGAGCCCAGCTCCGAAATTGCGAACGTCCAGCGACTGCTCCCACACCAAAGGTGCCAGGACTGCCAGGTGTTGCTGGCCCTCGCCTTCCCTTGGCAGCCCTTCCACAGCCCCACAGACACTGGGGCTCCGGGCTCGCCAGCCAGCTCAGGGTGCCGACGTTGTTGCCTGCTCGCTGTCTGCGCCGCCTCCAGAGCCCAGCTCCGAAATTGCGAACGTCCAGCGACTGCTGCCACACGAAATGTGCGAGGGCTGCCAGGTGTTGCTGGCCCTCGCCTTCCCTTGGCAGCCCTTCCACAGCCCCACAGACACTGGGGCTCCGGGCTCGCCAGCCAGCTCAGGGTGCCGACGTTGTTGCCTGCTCGCTGTCTGCGCCGCCTCCAGAGCCCAGCTCCGAAATTGCGAACGTCCAGCGACTGCTCCCACACCAAAGGTGCGAGGGCTGCCAGGTGTTGCTGGCCCTCGCCTTCCCTTGGCAGCCCTTCCACAGCCCCACAGACACTGGGGCTCCGGGCTCGCCAGCCAGCTCAGGGTGCCGACGTTGTTGCCTGCTCGCTGTCTGCGCCGCCTCCAGAGCCCAGCTCCGAAATTGCGAACGTCCAGCGACTGCTCCCACACCAAAGGTGCGAGGGCTGCCAGGTGTTGCTGGCCCTCGCCTTCCCTTGGCAGCCCTTCCACAGCCCCACAGACACTGGGGCTCCGGGCTCGCCAGCCAGCTCAGGGTGCCGACGTTGTTGCCTGCTCGCTGTCTGCGCCGCCTCCAGAGCCCAGCTCCGAAATTGCGAACGTCCAGCGACTGCTCCCACACCAAAGGTGCCAGGACTGCCAGGTGTTGCTGGCCCTCGCCTTCCCTTGGCAGCCCTTCCACAGCCCCACAGACACTGGGGCTCCGGGCTCGCCAGCCAGCTCAGGGTGCCGACGTTGTTGCCTGCTCGCTGTCTGCGCCGCCTCCAGAGCCCAGCTCCGAAATTGCGAACGTCCAGCGACTGCTCCCACACCAAAGGTGCGAGGGCTGCCAGGTGTTGCTGGCCCTCGCCTTCCCTTGGCAGCCCTTCCACAGCCCCACAGACACTGGGGCTCCGGGCTCGCCAGCCAGCTCAGGGTGCCGACGTTGTTGCCTGCTCGCTGTCTGCGCCGCCTCCAGAGCCCAGCTCCGAAATTGCGAACGTCCAGCGACTGCTCCCACACCAAAGGTGCCAGGACTGCCAGGTGTTGCTGGCCCTCGCCTTCCCTTGGCAGCCCTTCCACAGCCCCACAGACACTGGGGCTCCGGGCTCGCCAGCCAGCTCAGGGTGCCGACGTTGTTGCCTGCTCGCTGTCTGCGCCGCCTCCAGAGCCCAGCTCCGAAATTGCGAACGTCCAGCGACTGCTGCCACACGAAATGTGCGAGGGCTGCCAGGTGTTGCTGGCCCTCGCCTTCCCTTGGCAGCCCTTCCACAGCCCCACAGACACTGGGGCTCCGGGCTCGCCAGCCAGCTCAGGGTGCCGACGTTGTTGCCTGCTCGCTGTCTGCGCCGCCTCCAGAGCCCAGCTCCGAAATTGCGAACGTCCAGCGACTGCTCCCACACCAAAGGTGCGAGGGCTGCCAGGTGTTGCTGGCCCTCGCCTTCCCTTGGCAGCCCTTCCACAGCCCCACAGACACTGGGGCTCCGGGCTCGCCAGCCAGCTCAGGGTGCCGACGTTGTTGCCTGCTCGCTGTCTGCGCCGCCTCCAGAGCCCAGCTCCGAAATTGCGAACGTCCAGCGACTGCTCCCACACCAAAGGTGCGAGGGCTGCCAGGTGTTGCTGGCCCTCGCCTTCCCTTGGCAGCCCTTCCACAGCCCCACAGACACTGGGGCTCCGGGCTCGCCAGCCAGCTCAGGGTGCCGACGTTGTTGCCTGCTCGCTGTCTGCGCCGCCTCCAGAGCCCAGCTCCGAAATTGCGAACGTCCAGCGACTGCTCCCACACCAAAGGTGCCAGGACTGCCAGGTGTTGCTGGCCCTCGCCTTCCCTTGGCAGCCCTTCCACAGCCCCACAGACACTGGGGCTCCGGGCTCGCCAGCCAGCTCAGGGTGCCGACGTTGTTGCCTGCTCGCTGTCTGCGCCGCCTCCAGAGCCCAGCTCCGAAATTGCGAACGTCCAGCGACTGCTGCCACACCAAAGGTGCGAGGGCTGCCAGGTGTTGCTGGCCCTCGCCTTCCCTTGGCAGCCCTTCCACAGCCCCACAGACACTGGGGCTCCGGGCTCGCCAGCCAGCTCAGGGTGCCGACGTTGTTGCCTGCTCGCTGTCTGCGCCGCCTCCAGAGCCCAGCTCCGAAATTGCGAACGTCCAGCGACTGCTCCCACACCAAAGGTGCGAGGGCTGCCAGGTGTTGCTGGCCCTCGCCTTCCCTTGGCAGCCCTTCCACAGCCCCACAGACACTGGGGCTCCGGGCTCGCCAGCCAGCTCAGGGTGCCGACGTTGTTGCCTGCTCGCTGTCTGCGCCGCCTCCAGAGCCCAGCTCCGAAATTGCGAACGTCCAGCGACTGCTCCCACACCAAAGGTGCGAGGACTGCCAGGTGTTGCTGGCCCTCGCCTTCCCTTGGCAGCCCTTCCACAGCCCCACAGACACTGGGGCTCCGGGCTCGCCAGCCAGCTCAGGGTGCCGACGTTGTTGCCTGCTCGCTGTCTGCGCCGCCTCCAGAGCCCAGCTCCGAAATTGCGAACGTCCAGCGACTGCTCCCACACCAAAGGTGCGAGGGCTGCCAGGTGTTGCTGGCCCTCGCCTTCCCTTGGCAGCCCTTCCACAGCCCCACAGACACTGGGGCTCCGGGCTCGCCAGCCAGCTCAGGGTGCCGACGTTGTTGCCTGCTCGCTGTCTGCGCCGCCTCCAGAGCCCAGCTCCGAAATTGCGAACGTCCAGCGACTGCTCCCACACCAAAGGTGCGAGGGCTGCCAGGTGTTGCTGGCCCTCGCCTTCCCTTGGCAGCCCTTCCACAGCCCCACAGACACTGGGGCTCCGGGCTCGCCAGCCAGCTCAGGGTGCCGACGTTGTTGCCTGCTCGCTGTCTGCGCCGCCTCCAGAGCCCAGCTCCGAAATTGCGAACGTCCAGCGACTGCTGCCACACCAAAGGTGCGAGGGCTGCCAGGTGTTGCTGGCCCTCGCCTTCCCTTGGCAGCCCTTCCACAGCCCCACAGACACTGGGGCTCCGGGCTCGCCAGCCAGCTCAGGGTGCCGACGTTGTTGCCTGCTCGCTGTCTGCGCCGCCTCCAGAGCCCAGCTCCGAAATTGCGAACGTCCAGCGACTGCTCCCACACCAAAGGTGCGAGGGCTGCCAGGTGTTGCTGGCCCTCGCCTTCCCTTGGCAGCCCTTCCACAGCCCCACAGACACTGGGGCTCCGGGCTCGCCAGCCAGCTCAGGGTGCCGACGTTGTTGCCTGCTCGCTGTCTGCGCCGCCTCCAGAGCCCAGCTCCGAAATTGCGAACGTCCAGCGACTGCTCCCACACCAAAGGTGCGAGGGCTGCCAGGTGTTGCTGGCCCTCGCCTTCCCTTGGCAGCCCTTCCACAGCCCCACAGACACTGGGGCTCCGGGCTCGCCAGCCAGCTCAGGGTGCCGACGTTGTTGCCTGCTCGCTGTCTGCGCCGCCTCCAGAGCCCAGCTCCGAAATTGCGAACGTCCAGCGACTGCTCCCACACCAAAGGTGCGAGGGCTGCCAGGTGTTGCTGGCCCTCGCCTTCCCTTGGCAGCCCTTCCACAGCCCCACAGACACTGGGGCTCCGGGCTCGCCAGCCAGCTCAGGGTGCCGACGTTGTTGCCTGCTCGCTGTCTGCGCCGCCTCCAGAGCCCAGCTCCGAAATTGCGAACGTCCAGCGACTGCTGCCACACCAAAGGTGCGAGGGCTGCCAGGTGTTGCTGGCCCTTGCCTTCCCTTGGCAGCCCTTCCACAGCCCCACAGACACTGGGGCTCCGGGCTCGCCAGCCAGCTCAGGGTGCCGACGTTGTTGCCTGCTCGCTGTCTGCGCCGCCTCCAGAGCCCAGCTCCGAAATTGCGAACGTCCAGCGACTGCTCCCACACCAAAGGTGCGAGGGCTGCCAGGTGTTGCTGGCCCTCGCCTTCCCTTGGCAGCCCTTCCACAGCCCCACAGACACTGGGGCTCCGGGCTCGCCAGCCAGCTCAGGGTGCCGACGTTGTTGCCTGCTCGCTGTCTGCGCCGCCTCCAGAGCCCAGCTCCGAAATTGCGAACGTCCAGCGACTGCTCCCACACCAAAGGTGCGAGGGCTGCCAGGTGTTGCTGGCCCTTGCCTTCCCTTGGCAGCCCTTCCACAGCCCCACAGACACTGGGGCTCCGGGCTCGCCAGCCAGCTCAGGGTGCCGACGTTGTTGCCTGCTCGCTGTCTGCGCCGCCTCCAGAGCCCAGCTCCGAAATTGCGAACGTCCAGCGACTGCTCCCACACCAAAGGTGCGAGGGCTGCCAGGTGTTGCTGGCCCTCGCCTTCCCTTGGCAGCCCTTCCACAGCCCCACAGACACTGGGGCTCCGGGCTCGCCAGCCAGCTCAGGGTGCCGACGTTGTTGCCTGCTCGCTGTCTGCGCCGCCTCCAGAGCCCAGCTCCGAAATTGCGAACGTCCAGCGACTGCTCCCACACCAAAGGTGCGAGGGCTGCCAGGTGTTGCTGGCCCTCGCCTTCCCTTGGCAGCCCTTCCACAGCCCCACAGACACTGGGGCTCCGGGCTCGCCAGCCAGCTCAGGGTGCCGACGTTGTTGCCTGCTCGCTGTCTGCGCCGCCTCCAGAGCCCAGCTCCGAAATTGCGAACGTCCAGCGACTGCTCCCACACCAAAGGTGCGAGGGCTGCCAGGTGTTGCTGGCCCTCGCCTTCCCTTGGCAGCCCTTCCACAGCCCCACAGACACTGGGGCTCCGGGCTCGCCAGCCAGCTCAGGGTGCCGACGTTGTTGCCTGCTCGCTGTCTGCGCCGCCTCCAGAGCCCAGCTCCGAAATTGCGAACGTCCAGCGACTGCTCCCACACCAAAGGTGCCAGGACTGCCAGGTGTTGCTGGCCCTCGCCTTCCCTTGGCAGCCCTTCCACAGCCCCACAGACACTGGGGCTCCGGGCTCGCCAGCCAGCTCAGGGTGCCGACGTTGTTGCCTGCTCGCTGTCTGCGCCGCCTCCAGAGCCCAGCTCCGAAATTGCGAACGTCCAGCGACTGCTCCCACACCAAAGGTGCGAGGGCTGCCAGGTGTTGCTGGCCCTCGCCTTCCCTTGGCAGCCCTTCCACAGCCCCACAGACACTGGGGCTCCGGGCTCGCCAGCCAGCTCAGGGTGCCGACGTTGTTGCCTGCTCGCTGTCTGCGCCGCCTCCAGAGCCCAGCTCCGAAATTGCGAAC
>NW_027472368.1:0-33105 GCF_965638725.1 Aptenodytes patagonicus | reverse complement strand
AGCCCAGCTCCGAAATTCAAAACGTCCAGCCACTGCTCCCACACCAAAGGGGCTAGCACTGAAAGCTCTTGCTGGCCATCACCTTCCCTAGGCAGCCCTTCCACAGCCCCACAAGCACTGGCGCTCTGAGCTTCCTAGCCACAGCACAGTGGGGACGTTCCTTCTCGGCACAGCCACAGCCCAGCTCCGAAATTCAAAACGTCCAGCCACTGCTCCCACACCAAAGGGGCTAGCACTGAAAGCTCTTGCTGGCCATCACCTTCCCTAGGCAGCCCTTCCACAGCCCCACAAGCACTGGCGCTCTGAGCTTCCTAGCCACAGCACAGTGGGGACGTTCCTTCTCGGCACAGCCACAGCCCAGCTCCGAAATTCAAAACGTCCAGCCACTGCTCCCACACCAAAGGGGCTAGCACTGAAAGCTCTTGCTGGCCATCACCTTCCCTAGGCAGCCCTTCCACAGCCCCACAAGCACTGGCGCTCTGAGCTTCCTAGCCACAGCACAGTGGGGACGTTCCTTCTCGGCACAGCCACAGCCCAGCTCCGAAATTCAAAACGTCCAGCCACTGCTCCCACACCAAAGGGGCTAGCACTGAAAGCTCTTGCTGGCCATCACCTGCCCTAGGCAGCCCTTCCACAGCCCCACAAGCACTGGCGCTCTGAGCTTCCTAGCCACAGCACAGTGGGGACGTTCCTTCTCGGCACAGCCACAGCCCAGCTCCGAAATTCAAAACGTCCAGCCACTGCTCCCACACCAAAGGGCTAGCACTGAAAGCTCTTGCTGGCCATCACCTGCCCTAGGCAGCCCTTCCACAGCCCCACAAGCACTGGCGCTCTGAGCTTCCTAGCCACAGCACAGTGGGGACGTTCCTTCTCGGCACAGCCACAGCCCAGCTCCGAAATTCAAAACGTCCAGCCACTGCTCCCACACCAAAGGGGCTAGCACTGAAAGCTCTTGCTGGCCATCACCTGCCCTAGGCAGCCCTTCCACAGCCCCACAAGCACTGGCGCTCTGAGCTTCCTAGCCACAGCACAGTGGGACGTTCCTTCTCGGCACAGCCACAGCCCAGCTCCGAAATTCAAAACGTCCAGCCACTGCTCCCACACCAAAGGGGCTAGCACTGAAAGCTCTTGCTGGCCATCACCTGCCCTAGGCTGCCCTTCCACAGCCCCACAAGCACTGGCGCTCTGAGCTTCCTAGCCACAGCACAGTGGGGACGTTCCTTCTCGGCACAGCCACAGCCCAGCTCCGAAATTCAAAACGTCCAGCCACTGCTCCCACACCAAAGGGGCTAGCACTGAAAGCTCTTGCTGGCCATCACCTGCCCTAGGCAGCCCTTCCACAGCCCCACAAGCACTGGCGCTCTGAGCTTCCTAGCCACAGCACAGTGGGGACGTTCCTTCTCGGCACAGCCACAGCCCAGCTCCGAAATTCAAAACGTCCAGCCACTGCTCCCACACCAAAGGGGCTAGCACTGAAAGCTCTTGCTGGCCATCACCTGCCCTAGGCAGCCCTTCCACAGCCCCACAAGCACTGGCGCTCTGAGCTTCCTAGCCACAGCACAGTGGGGACGTTCCTTCTCGGCACAGCCACAGCCCAGCTCCGAAATTCAAAACGTCCAGCCACTGCTCCCACACCAAAGGGGCTAGCACTGAAAGCTCTTGCTGGCCATCACCTGCCCTAGGCAGCCCTTCCACAGCCCCACAAGCACTGGCGCTCTGAGCTTCCTAGCCACAGCACAGTGGGGACGTTCCTTCTCGGCACAGCCACAGCCCAGCTCCGAAATTCAAAACGTCCAGCCACTGCTCCCACACCAAAGGGGCTAGCACTGAAAGCTCTTGCTGGCCATCACCTTCCCTAGGCAGCCCTTCCACAGCCCCACAAGCACTGGCGCTCTGAGCTTCCTAGCCACAGCACAGTGGGGACGTTCCTTCTCGGCACAGCCACAGCCCAGCTCCGAAATTCAAAACGTCCAGCCACTGCTCCCACACCAAAGGGGCTAGCACTGAAAGCTCTTGCTGGCCATCACCTGCCCTAGGCTGCCCTTCCACAGCCCCACAAGCACTGGCGCTCTGAGCTTCCTAGCCACAGCACAGTGGGGACGTTCCTTCTCGGCACAGCCACAGCCCAGCTCCGAAATTCAAAACGTCCAGCCACTGCTCCCACACCAAAGGGGCTAGCACTGAAAGCTCTTGCTGGCCATCACCTTCCCTAGGCAGCCCTTCCACAGCCCCACAAGCACTGGCGCTCTGAGCTTCCTAGCCACAGCACAGTGGGGACGTTCCTTCTCGGCACAGCCACAGCCCAGCTCCGAAATTCAAAACGTCCAGCCACTGCTCCCACACCAAAGGGGCTAGCACTGAAAGCTCTTGCTGGCCATCACCTTCCCTAGGCAGCCCTTCCACAGCCCCACAAGCACTGGCGCTCTGAGCTTCCTAGCCACAGCACAGTGGGGACGTTCCTTCTCGGCACAGCCACAGCCCAGCTCCGAAATTCAAAACGTCCAGCCACTGCTCCCACACCAAAGGGGCTAGCACTGAAAGCTCTTGCTGGCCATCACCTTCCCTAGGCAGCCCTTCCACAGCCCCACAAGCACTGGCGCTCTGAGCTTCCTAGCCACAGCACAGTGGGGACGTTCCTTCTCGGCACAGCCACAGCCCAGCTCCGAAATTCAAAACGTCCAGCCACTGCTCCCACACCAAAGGGGCTAGCACTGAAAGCTCTTGCTGCCATCACCTGCCCTAGGCAGCCCTTCCACAGCCCCACAAGCACTGGCGCTCTGAGCTTCCTAGCCACAGCACAGTGGGGACGTTCCTTCTCGGCACAGCCACAGCCCAGCTCCGAAATTCAAAACGTCCAGCCACTGCTCCCACACCAAAGGGGCTAGCACTGAAAGCTCTTGCTGGCCATCACCTGCCCTAGGCAGCCCTTCCACAGCCCCACAAGCACTGGCGCTCTGAGCTTCCTAGCCACAGCACAGTGGGGACGTTCCTTCTCGGCACAGCCACAGCCCAGCTCCGAAATTCGAAACGTCCAGCCACTGCTCCCACACCAAAGGGGCTAGCACTGAAAGCTCTTGCTGGCCATCACCTGCCCTAGGCAGCCCTTCCACAGCCCCACAAGCACTGGCGCTCTGAGCTTCCTAGCCACAGCACAGTGGGGACGTTCCTTCTCGGCACAGCCACAGCCCAGCTCCGAAATTCAAAACGTCCAGCCACTGCTCCCACACCAAAGGGGCTAGCACTGAAAGCTCTTGCTGGCCATCACCTGCCCTAGGCTGCCCTTCCACAGCCCCACAAGCACTGGCGCTCTGAGCTTCCTAGCCACAGCACAGTGGGGACGTTCCTTCTCGGCACAGCCACAGCCCAGCTCCGAAATTCAAAACGTCCAGCCACTGCTCCCACACCAAAGGGGCTAGCACTGAAAGCTCTTGCTGGCCATCACCTGCCCTAGGCAGCCCTTCCACAGCCCCACAAGCACTGGCGCTCTGAGCTTCCTAGCCACAGCACAGTGGGGACGTTCCTTCTCGGCACAGCCACAGCCCAGCTCCGAAATTCAAAACGTCCAGCCACTGCTCCCACACCAAAGGGGCTAGCACTGAAAGCTCTTGCTGGCCATCACCTGCCCTAGGCAGCCCTTCCACAGCCCCACAAGCACTGGCGCTCTGAGCTTCCTAGCCACAGCACAGTGGGGACGTTCCTTCTCGGCACAGCCACAGCCCAGCTCCGAAATTCAAAACGTCCAGCCACTGCTCCCACACCAAAGGGGCTAGCACTGAAAGCTCTTGCTGGCCATCACCTGCCCTAGGCAGCCCTTCCACAGCCCCACAAGCACTGGCGCTCTGAGCTTCCTAGCCACAGCACAGTGGGGACGTTCCTTCTCGGCACAGCCACAGCCCAGCTCCGAAATTCAAAACGTCCAGCCACTGCTCCCACACCAAAGGGGCTAGCACTGAAAGCTCTTGCTGGCCATCACCTTCCCTAGGCAGCCCTTCCACAGCCCCACAAGCACTGGCGCTCTGAGCTTCCTAGCCACAGCACAGTGGGGACGTTCCTTCTCGGCACAGCCACAGCCCAGCTCCGAAATTCAAAACGTCCAGCCACTGCTCCCACACCAAAGGGGCTAGCACTGAAAGCTCTTGCTGGCCATCACCTGCCCTAGGCAGCCCTTCCACAGCCCCACAAGCACTGGCGCTCTGAGCTTCCTAGCCACAGCACAGTGGGGACGTTCCTTCTCGGCACAGCCACAGCCCAGCTCCGAAATTCAAAACGTCCAGCCACTGCTCCCACACCAAAGGGGCTAGCACTGAAAGCTCTTGCTGGCCATCACCTGCCCTAGGCAGCCCTTCCACAGCCCCACAAGCACTGGCGCTCTGAGCTTCCTAGCCACAGCACAGTGGGGACGTTCCTTCTCGGCACAGCCACAGCCCAGCTCCGAAATTCGAAACGTCCAGCCACTGCTCCCACACCAAAGGGGCTAGCACTGAAAGCTCTTGCTGGCCATCACCTGCCCTAGGCAGCCCTTCCACAGCCCCACAAGCACTGGCGCTCTGAGCTTCCTAGCCACAGCACAGTGGGGACGTTCCTTCTCGGCACAGCCACAGCCCAGCTCCGAAATTCGAAACGTCCAGCCACTGCTCCCACACCAAAGGGGCTAGCACTGAAAGCTCTTGCTGGCCATCACCTGCCCTAGGCAGCCCTTCCACAGCCCCACAAGCACTGGCGCTCTGAGCTTCCTAGCCACAGCACAGTGGGGACGTTCCTTCTCGGCACAGCCACAGCCCAGCTCCGAAATTCAAAACGTCCAGCCACTGCTCCCACACCAAAGGGGCTAGCACTGAAAGCTCTTGCTGGCCATCACCTGCCCTAGGCAGCCCTTCCACAGCCCCACAAGCACTGGCGCTCTGAGCTTCCTAGCCACAGCACAGTGGGGACGTTCCTTCTCGGCACAGCCACAGCCCAGCTCCAAATTCAAAACGTCCAGCCACTGCTCCCACACCAAAGGGGCTAGCACTGAAAGCTCTTGCTGGCCATCACCTGCCCTAGGCAGCCCTTCCACAGCCCCACAAGCACTGGCGCTCTGAGCTTCCTAGCCACAGCACAGTGGGGACGTTCCTTCTCGGCACAGCCACGAGCCCAGCTCCGAAATTCAAAACGTCCAGCCACTGCTCCCACACCAAAGGGGCTAGCACTGAAAGCTCTTGCTGGCCATCACCTGCCCTAGGCAGCCCTTCCACAGCCCCACAAGCACTGGCGCTCTGAGCTTCCTAGCCACAGCACAGTGGGGACGTTCCTTCTCGGCACAGCCACAGCCCAGCTCCGAAATTCGAAACGTCCAGCCACTGCTCCCACACCAAAGGGGCTAGCACTGAAAGCTCTTGCTGGCCATCACCTGCCCTAGGCAGCCCTTCCACAGCCCCACAAGCACTGGCGCTCTGAGCTTCCTAGCCACAGCACAGTGGGGACGTTCCTTCTCGGCACAGCCACAGCCCAGCTCCGAAATTCAAAACGTCCAGCCACTGCTCCCACACCAAAGGGGCTAGCACTGAAAGCTCTTGCTGGCCATCACCTTCCCTAGGCAGCCCTTCCACAGCCCCACAAGCACTGGCGCTCTGAGCTTCCTAGCCACAGCACAGTGGGGACGTTCCTTCTCGGCACAGCCACAGCCCAGCTCCGAAATTCAAAACCTCCAGCCACTGCTCCCACACCAAAGGGGCTAGCACTGAAAGCTCTTGCTGGCCATCACCTGCCCTAGGCAGCCCTTCCACAGCCCCACAAGCACTGGCGCTCTGAGCTTCCTAGCCACAGCACAGTGGGGACGTTCCTTCTCAGCACAGCCACAGCCCAGCTCCGAAATTCAAAACGTCCAGCCACTGCTCCCACACCAAAGGGGCTAGCACTGAAAGCTCTTGCTGGCCATCACCTGCCCTAGGCAGCCCTTCCACAGCCCCACAAGCACTGGCGCTCTGAGCTTCCTAGCCACAGCACAGTGGGGACGTTCCTTCTCGGCACAGCCACAGCCCAGCTCCGAAATTCAAAACGTCCAGCCACTGCTCCCACACCAAAGGGGCTAGCACTGAAAGCTCTTGCTGGCCATCACCTGCCCTAGGCAGCCCTTCCACAGCCCCACAAGCACTGGCGCTCTGAGCTTCCTAGCCACAGCACAGTGGGGACGTTCCTTCTCGGCACAGCCACAGCCCAGCTCCGAAATTCAAAACGTCCAGCCACTGCTCCCACACCAAAGGGGCTAGCACTGAAAGCTCTTGCTGGCCATCACCTGCCCTAGGCAGCCCTTCCACAGCCCCACAAGCACTGGCGCTCTGAGCTTCCTAGCCACAGCACAGTGGGGACGTTCCTTCTCGGCACAGCCACAGCCCAGCTCCGAAATTCAAAACGTCCAGCCACTGCTCCCACACCAAAGGGGCTAGCACTGAAAGCTCTTGCTGGCCATCACCTGCCCTAGGCAGCCCTTCCACAGCCCCACAAGCACTGGCGCTCTGAGCTTCCTAGCCACAGCACAGTGGGGACGTTCCTTCTCGGCACAGCCACAGCCCAGCTCCGAAATTCAAAACGTCCAGCCACTGCTCCCACACCAAAGGGGCTAGCACTGAAAGCTCTTGCTGGCCATCACCTGCCCTAGGCAGCCCTTCCACAGCCCCACAAGCACTGGCGCTCTGAGCTTCCTAGCCACAGCACAGTGGGGACGTTCCTTCTCGGCACAGCCACAGCCCAGCTCCGAAATTCAAAACGTCCAGCCACTGCTCCCACACCAAAGGGGCTAGCACTGAAAGCTCTTGCTGGCCATCACCTGCCCTAGGCAGCCCTTCCACAGCCCCACAAGCACTGGCGCTCTGAGCTTCCTAGCCACAGCACAGTGGGGACGTTCCTTCTTGGCACAGCCACAGCCCAGCTCCGAAATTCAAAACGTCCAGCCACTGCTCCCACACCAAAGGGGCTAGCACTGAAAGCTCTTGCTGGCCATCACCTGCCCTAGGCAGCCCTTCCACAGCCCCACAAGCACTGGCGCTCTGAGCTTCCTAGCCACAGCACAGTGGGGACGTTCCTTCTCGGCACAGCCACAGCCCAGCTCCGAAATTCAAAACGTCCAGCCACTGCTCCCACACCAAAGGGGCTAGCACTGAAAGCTCTTGCTGGCCATCACCTGCCCTAGGCAGCCCTTCCACAGCCCCACAAGCACTGGCGCTCTGAGCTTCCTAGCCACAGCACAGTGGGGACGTTCCTTCTCGGCACAGCCACAGCCCAGCTCCCAAATTCAAAACGTCCAGCCACTGCTCCCACACCAAAGGGGCTAGCACTGAAAGCTCTTGCTGGCCATCACCTGCCCTAGGCAGCCCTTCCACAGCCCCACAAGCACTGGCGCTCTGAGCTTCCTAGCCACAGCACAGTGGGGACGTTCCTTCTCGGCACAGCCACAGCCCAGCTCCGAAATTCAAAACGTCCAGCCACTGCTCCCACACCAAAGGGGCTAGCACTGAAAGCTCTTGCTGGCCATCACCTGCCCTAGGCAGCCCTTCCACAGCCCCACAAGCACTGGCGCTCTGAGCTTCCTAGCCACAGCACAGTGGGGACGTTCCTTCTCGGCACAGCCACAGCCCAGCTCCGAAATTCAAAACGTCCAGCCACTGCTCCCACACCAAAGGGGCTAGCACTGAAAGCTCTTGCTGGCCATCACCTTCCCTAGGCTGCCCTTCCACAGCCCCACAAGCACTGGCACTCTGAGCTTCCTAGCCACAGCACAGTGGGGACGTTCCTTCTCGGCACAGCCACAGCCCAGCTCCGAAATTCAAAACGTCCAGCCACTGCTCCCACACCAAAGGGGCTAGCACTGAAAGCTCTTGCTGGCCATCACCTGCCCTAGGCAGCCCTTCCACAGCCCCACAAGCACTGGCGCTCTGAGCTTCCTAGCCACAGCACAGTGGGGACGTTCCTTCTTGGCACAGCCACAGCCCAGCTCTGAAATTCGAAACCTCCAGCCACTGCTCCCACACCAAAGGGGCTAGCACTGAAAGCTCTTGCTGGCCATCACCTGCCCTAGGCAGCCCTTCCACAGCCCCACAAGCACTGGCGCTCTGAGCTTCCTAGCCACAGCACAGTGGGGACGTTCCTTCTCGGCACAGCCACAGCCCAGCTCCGAAATTCGAAACGTCCAGCCACTGCTCCCACACCAAAGGGGCTAGCACTGAAAGCTCTTGCTGGCCATCACCTGCCCTAGGCTGCCCTTCCACAGCCCCACAAGCACTGGCGCTCTGAGCTTCCTAGCCACAGCACAGTGGGGACGTTCCTTCTCGGCACAGCCACAGCCCAGCTCCGAAATTCAAAACGTCCAGCCACTGCTCCCACACCAAAGGGGCTAGCACTGAAAGCTCTTGCTGGCCATCACCTTCCCTAGGCAGCCCTTCCACAGCCCCACAAGCACTGGCGCTCTGAGCTTCCTAGCCACAGCACAGTGGGGACATTCCTTCTTGGCACAGCCACAGCCCAGCTCCGAAATTCGAAACGTCCAGCCACTGCTCCCACACCAAAGGGGCTAGCACTGAAAGCTCTTGCTGGCCATCACCTTCCCTAGGCAGCCCTTCCACAGCCCCACAAGCACTGGCGCTCTGAGCTTCCTAGCCACAGCACAGTGGGGACGTTCCTTCTCGGCACAGCCACAGCCCAGCTCTGAAATTCGAAACGTCCAGCCACTGCTCCCACACCAAAGGGGCTAGCACTGAAAGCTCTTGCTGGCCATCACCTTCCCTAGGCAGCCCTTCCACAGCCCCACAAGCACTGGCGCTCTGAGCTTCCTAGCCACAGCACAGTGGGGACGTTCCTTCTCGGCACAGCCACAGCCCAGCTCCGAAATTCAAAACGTCCAGCCACTGCTCCCACACCAAAGGGGCTAGCACTGAAAGCTCTTGCTGGCCATCACCTTCCCTAGGCTGCCCTTCCACAGCCCCACAAGCACTGGCACTCTGAGCTTCCTAGCCACAGCACAGTGGGGACGTTCCTTCTCGGCACAGCCACAGCCCAGCTCCGAAATTCAAAACCTCCAGCCACTGCTCCCACACCAAAGGGGCTAGCACTGAAAGCTCTTGCTGGCCATCACCTGCCCTAGGCAGCCCTTCCACAGCCCCACAAGCACTGGCGCTCTGAGCTTCCTAGCCACAGCACAGTGGGGACGTTCCTTCTCGGCACAGCCACAGCCCAGCTCCGAAATTCGAAACGTCCAGCCACTGCTCCCACACCAAAGGGGCTAGCACTGAAAGCTCTTGCTGGCCATCACCTGCCCTAGGCAGCCCTTCCACAGCCCCACAAGCACTGGCGCTCTGAGCTTCCTAGCCACAGCACAGTGGGGACGTTCCTTCTCGGCACAGCCACAGCCCAGCTCTGAAATTCGAAACGTCCAGCCACTGCTCCCACACCAAAGAGGCTAGCACTGAAAGCTCTTGCTGGCCATCACCTGCCCTAGGCAGCCCTTCCACAGCCCCACAAGCACTGGCGCTCTGAGCTTCCTAGCCACAGCACAGTGGGGACGTTCCTTCTCGGCACAGCCACAGCCCAGCTCCGAAATTCGAAACGTCCAGCCACTGCTCCCACACCAAAGGGGCTAGCACTGAAAGCTCTTGCTGGCCATCACCTGCCCTAGGCTGCCCTTCCACAGCCCCACAAGCACTGGCGCTCTGAGCTTCCTAGCCACAGCACAGTGGGGACGTTCCTTCTCGGCACAGCCACAGCCCAGCTCCGAAATTCAAAACGTCCAGCCACTGCTCCCACACCAAAGGGGCTAGCACTGAAAGCTCTTGCTGGCTATCACCTGCCCTAGGCTGCCCTTCCACAGCCCCACAAGCACTGGCGCTCTGAGCTTCCTAGCCACAGCACAGTGGGGACGTTCCTTCTCGGCACAGCCACAGCCCAGCTCCGAAATTCAAAACGTCCAGCCACTGCTCCCACACCAAAGGGGCTAGCACTGAAAGCTCTTGCTGGCCATCACCTTCCCTAGGCAGCCCTTCCACAGCCCCACAAGCACTGGCGCTCTGAGCTTCCTAGCCACAGCACAGTGGGGACGTTCCTTCTCGGCACAGCCACAGCCCAGCTCCGAAATTCAAAACGTCCAGCCACTGCTCCCACACCAAAGGGGCTAGCACTGAAAGCTCTTGCTGGCCATCACCTGCCCTAGGCAGCCCTTCCACAGCCCCACAAGCACTGGCGCTCTGAGCTTCCTAGCCACAGCACAGTGGGGACGTTCCTTCTCGGCACAGCCACAGCCCAGCTCCGAAATTCAAAACGTCCAGCCACTGCTCCCACACCAAAGGGGCTAGCACTGAAAGCTCTTGCTGGCCATCACCTTCCCTAGGCAGCCCTTCCACAGCCCCACAAGCACTGGCGCTCTGAGCTTCCTAGCCACAGCACAGTGGGGACGTTCCTTCTCGGCACAGCCACAGCCCAGCTCCGAAATTCGAAACGTCCAGCCACTGCTCCCACACCAAAGGGGCTAGCACTGAAAGCTCTTGCTGGCCATCACCTTCCCTAGGCAGCCCTTCCACAGCCCCACAAGCACTGGCGCTCTGAGCTTCCTAGCCACAGCACAGTGGGGACGTTCCTTCTCGGCACAGCCACAGCCCAGCTCCGAAATTCGAAACGTCCAGCCACTGCTCCCACACCAAAGGGGCTAGCACTGAAAGCTCTTGCTGGCCATCACCTTCCCTAGGCAGCCCTTCCACAGCCCCACAAGCACTGGCGCTCTGAGCTTCCTAGCCACAGCACAGTGGGGACGTTCCTTCTCGGCACAGCCACAGCCCAGCTCCGAAATTCAAAACGTCCAGCCACTGCTCCCACACCAAAAGGGCTAGCACTGAAAGCTCTTGCTGGCCATCACCTTCCCTAGGCAGCCCTTCCACAGCCCCACAAGCACTGGCGCTCTGAGCTTCCTAGCCACAGCACAGTGGGGACGTTCCTTCTCGGCACAGCCAGAGCCCAGCTCCGAAATTCAAAACGTCCAGCCACTGCTCCCACACCAAAGGGGCTAGCACTGAAAGCTCTTGCTGGCCATCACCTTCCCTAGGCAGCCCTTCCACAGCCCCACAAGCACTGGCGCTCTGAGCTTCCTAGCCACAGCACAGTGGGGACGTTCCTTCTCGGCACAGCCACAGCCCAGCTCCGAAATTCAAAACGTCCAGCCACTGCTCCCACACCAAAGGGGCTAGCACTGAAAGCTCTTGCTGGCCATCACCTTCCCTAGGCAGCCCTTCCACAGCCCCACAAGCACTGGCACTCTGAGCTTCCTAGCCACAGCACAGTGGGGACGTTCCTTCTCGGCACAGCCACAGCCCAGCTCCGAAATTCAAAACGTCCAGCCACTGCTCCCACACCAAAGGGGCTAGCACTGAAAGCTCTTGCTGGCCATCACCTGCCCTAGGCTGCCCTTCCACAGCCCCACAAGCACTGGCGCTCTGAGCTTCCTAGCCACAGCACAGTGGGGACGTTCCTTCTCGGCACAGCCACAGCCCAGCTCCGAAATTCAAAACGTCCAGCCACTGCTCCCACACCAAAGGGGCTAGCACTGAAAGCTCTTGCTGGCCATCACCTGCCCTAGGCAGCCCTTCCACAGCCCCACAAGCACTGGCGCTCTGAGCTTCCTAGCCACAGCACAGTGGGGACGTTCCTTCTTGGCACAGCCACAGCCCAGCTCTGAAATTCGAAACGTCCAGCCACTGCTCCCACACCAAAGGGGCTAGCACTGAAAGCTCTTGCTGGCCATCACCTGCCCTAGGCAGCCCTTCCACAGCCCCACAAGCACTGGCGCTCTGAGCTTCCTAGCCACAGCACAGTGGGGACGTTCCTTCTCGGCACAGCCACAGCCCAGCTCCGAAATTCGAAACCTCCAGCCACTGCTCCCACACCAAAGGGGCTAGCACTGAAAGCTCTTGCTGGCCATCACCTGCCCTAGGCTGCCCTTCCACAGCCCCACAAGCACTGGCGCTCTGAGCTTCCTAGCCACAGCACAGTGGGGACGTTCCTTCTCGGCACAGCCACAGCCCAGCTCCGAAATTCAAAACGTCCAGCCACTGCTCCCACACCAAAGGGGCTAGCACTGAAAGCTCTTGCTGGCCATCACCTTCCCTAGGCAGCCCTTCCACAGCCCCACAAGCACTGGCGCTCTGAGCTTCCTAGCCACAGCACAGTGGGGACGTTCCTTCTCGGCACAGCCACAGCCCAGCTCCGAAATTCAAAACGTCCAGCCACTGCTCCCACACCAAAGGGGCTAGCACTGAAAGCTCTTGCTGGCCATCACCTTCCCTAGGCAGCCCTTCCACAGCCCCACAAGCACTGGCGCTCTGAGCTTCCTAGCCACAGCACAGTGGGGACGTTCCTTCTCGGCACAGCCACAGCCCAGCTCCGAAATTCAAAACGTCCAGCCACTGCTCCCACACCAAAGGGGCTAGCACTGAAAGCTCTTGCTGGCCATCACCTTCCCTAGGCAGCCCTTCCACAGCCCCACAAGCACTGGCGCTCTGAGCTTCCTAGCCACAGCACAGTGGGGACGTTCCTTCTCGGCACAGCCACAGCCCAGCTCCGAAATTCAAAACGTCCAGCCACTGCTCCCACACCAAAGGGGCTAGCACTGAAAGCTCTTGCTGGCCATCACCTTCCCTAGGCAGCCCTTCCACAGCCCCACAAGCACTGGCGCTCTGAGCTTCCTAGCCACAGCACAGTGGGGACATTCCTTCTTGGCACAGCCACAGCCCAGCTCCGAAATTCGAAACGTCCAGCCACTGCTCCCACACCAAAGGGGCTAGCACTGAAAGCTCTTGCTGGCCATCACCTTCCCTAGGCAGCCCTTCCACAGCCCCACAAGCACTGGCGCTCTGAGCTTCCTAGCCACAGCACAGTGGGGACGTTCCTTCTCGGCACAGCCACAGCCCAGCTCTGAAATTCGAAACGTCCAGCCACTGCTCCCACACCAAAGGGGCTAGCACTGAAAGCTCTTGCTGGCCATCACCTTCCCTAGGCAGCCCTTCCACAGCCCCACAAGCACTGGCGCTCTGAGCTTCCTAGCCACAGCACAGTGGGGACGTTCCTTCTCGGCACAGCCACAGCCCAGCTCCGAAATTCAAAACGTCCAGCCACTGCTCCCACACCAAAGGGGCTAGCACTGAAAGCTCTTGCTGGCCATCACCTTCCCTAGGCTGCCCTTCCACAGCCCCACAAGCACTGGCACTCTGAGCTTCCTAGCCACAGCACAGTGGGGACGTTCCTTCTCGGCACAGCCACAGCCCAGCTCCGAAATTCAAAACGTCCAGCCACTGCTCCCACACCAAAGGGGCTAGCACTGAAAGCTCTTGCTGGCCATCACCTGCCCTAGGCAGCCCTTCCACAGCCCCACAAGCACTGGCGCTCTGAGCTTCCTAGCCACAGCACAGTGGGGACGTTCCTTCTCGGCACAGCCACAGCCCAGCTCCGAAATTCAAAACGTCCAGCCACTGCTCCCACACCAAAGGGGCTAGCACTGAAAGCTCTTGCTGGCCATCACCTGCCCTAGGCAGCCCTTCCACAGCCCCACAAGCACTGGCGCTCTGAGCTTCCTAGCCACAGCACAGTGGGGACGTTCCTTCTCGGCACAGCCACAGCCCAGCTCTGAAATTCGAAACGTCCAGCCACTGCTCCCACACCAAAGAGGCTAGCACTGAAAGCTCTTGCTGGCCATCACCTGCCCTAGGCAGCCCTTCCACAGCCCCACAAGCACTGGCGCTCTGAGCTTCCTAGCCACAGCACAGTGGGGACGTTCCTTCTCGGCACAGCCACAGCCCAGCTCCGAAATTCGAAACGTCCAGCCACTGCTCCCACACCAAAGGGGCTAGCACTGAAAGCTCTTGCTGGCCATCACCTGCCCTAGGCTGCCCTTCCACAGCCCCACAAGCACTGGCGCTCTGAGCTTCCTAGCCACAGCACAGTGGGGACGTTCCTTCTCGGCACAGCCACAGCCCAGCTCCGAAATTCAAAACGTCCAGCCACTGCTCCCACACCAAAGGGGCTAGCACTGAAAGCTCTTGCTGGCCATCACCTGCCCTAGGCTGCCCTTCCACAGCCCCACAAGCACTGGCGCTCTGAGCTTCCTAGCCACAGCACAGTGGGGACGTTCCTTCTCGGCACAGCCACAGCCCAGCTCCGAAATTCAAAACGTCCAGCCACTGCTCCCACACCAAAGGGGCTAGCACTGAAAGCTCTTGCTGGCCATCACCTTCCCTAGGCAGCCCTTCCACAGCCCCACAAGCACTGGCGCTCTGAGCTTCCTAGCCACAGCACAGTGGGGACGTTCCTTCTCGGCACAGCCACAGCCCAGCTCCGAAATTCAAAACGTCCAGCCACTGCTCCCACACCAAAGGGGCTAGCACTGAAAGCTCTTGCTGGCCATCACCTTCCCTAGGCAGCCCTTCCACAGCCCCACAAGCACTGGCGCTCTGAGCTTCCTAGCCACAGCACAGTGGGGACGTTCCTTCTCGGCACAGCCACAGCCCAGCTCCGAAATTCGAAACGTCCAGCCACTGCTCCCACACCAAAGGGGCTAGCCCTGAAAGCTCTTGCTGGCCATCACCTTCCCTAGGCAGCCCTTCCACAGCCCCACAAGCACTGGCGCTCTGAGCTTCCTAGCCACAGCACAGTGGGGACGTTCCTTCTCGGCACAGCCACAGCCCAGCTCCGAAATTCGAAACGTCCAGCCACTGCTCCCACACCAAAGGGGCTAGCACTGAAAGCTCTTGCTGGCCATCACCTTCCCTAGGCAGCCCTTCCACAGCCCCACAAGCACTGGCGCTCTGAGCTTCCTAGCCACAGCACAGTGGGGACGTTCCTTCTCGGCACAGCCACAGCCCAGCTCCGAAATTCAAAACGTCCAGCCACTGCTCCCACACCAAAAGGGCTAGCACTGAAAGCTCTTGCTGGCCATCACCTTCCCTAGGCAGCCCTTCCACAGCCCCACAAGCACTGGCGCTCTGAGCTTCCTAGCCACAGCACAGTGGGGACGTTCCTTCTCGGCACAGCCAGAGCCCAGCTCCGAAATTCAAAACGTCCAGCCACTGCTCCCACACCAAAGGGGCTAGCACTGAAAGCTCTTGCTGGCCATCACCTTCCCTAGGCAGCCCTTCCACAGCCCCACAAGCACTGGCGCTCTGAGCTTCCTAGCCACAGCACAGTGGGGACGTTCCTTCTCGGCACAGCCAGAGCCCAGCTCCGAAATTCGAAACGTCCAGCCACTGCTCCCACACCAAAGGGGCTAGCACTGAAAGCTCTTGCTGGCCATCACCTTCCCTAGGCAGCCCTTCCACAGCCCCACAAGCACTGGCGCTCTGAGCTTCCTAGCCACAGCACAGTGGGGACGTTCCTTCTCAGCACAGCCACAGCCCAGCTCCGAAATTCAAAACGTCCAGCCACTGCTCCCACACCAAAGGGGCTAGCACTGAAAGCTCTTGCTGGCCATCACCTGCCCTAGGCAGCCCTTCCACAGCCCCACAAGCACTGGCGCTCTGAGCTTCCTAGCCACAGCACAGTGGGGACGTTCCTTCTCGGCACAGCCACAGCCCAGCTCCGAAATTCGAAACGTCCAGCCACTGCTCCCACACCAAAGGGGCTAGCACTGAAAGCTCTTGCTGGCCATCACCTGCCCTAGGCTGCCCTTCCACAGCCCCACAAGCACTGGCGCTCTGAGCTTCCTAGCCACAGCACAGTGGGGACGTTCCTTCTCGGCACAGCCACAGCCCAGCTCCGAAATTCAAAACGTCCAGCCACTGCTCCCACACCAAAGGGGCTAGCACTGAAAGCTCTTGCTGGCCATCACCTGCCCTAGGCTGCCCTTCCACAGCCCCACAAGCACTGGCGCTCTGAGCTTCCTAGCCACAGCACAGTGGGGACGTTCCTTCTCGGCACAGCCACAGCCCAGCTCCGAAATTCAAAACGTCCAGCCACTGCTCCCACACCAAAGGGGCTAGCACTGAAAGCTCTTGCTGGCCATCACCTGCCCTAGGCAGCCCTTCCACAGCCCCACAAGCACTGGCGCTCTGAGCTTCCTAGCCACAGCACAGTGGGGACGTTCCTTCTCGGCACAGCCACAGCCCAGCTCCGAAATTCAAAACGTCCAGCCACTGCTCCCACACCAAAGGGGCTAGCACTGAAAGCTCTTGCTGGCCATCACCTGCCCTAGGCAGCCCTTCCACAGCCCCACAAGCACTGGCGCTCTGAGCTTCCTAGCCACAGCACAGTGGGGACGTTCCTTCTCGGCACAGCCACAGCCCAGCTCCCAAATTCAAAACGTCCAGCCACTGCTCCCACACCAAAGGGGCTAGCACTGAAAGCTCTTGCTGGCCATCACCTGCCCTAGGCAGCCCTTCCACAGCCCCACAAGCACTGGCGCTCTGAGCTTCCTAGCCACAGCACAGTGGGGACGTTCCTTCTCGGCACAGCGACAGCCCAGCTCCGAAATTCAAAACGTCCAGCCACTGCTCCCACACCAAAAGGGCTAGCACTGAAAGCTCTTGCTGGCCATCACCTGCCCTAGGCAGCCCTTCCACAGCCCCACAAGCACTGGCGCTCTGAGCTTCCTAGCCACAGCACAGTGGGGACGTTCCTTCTCGGCACAGCCACAGCCCAGCTCCGAAATTCAAAACGTCCAGCCACTGCTCCCACACCAAAGGGGCTAGCACTGAAAGCTCTTGCTGGCCATCACCTGCCCTAGGCAGCCCTTCCACAGCCCCACAAGCACTGGCGCTCTGAGCTTCCTAGCCACAGCACAGTGGGGACGTTCCTTCTCGGCACAGCCACAGCCCAGCTCCGAAATTCAAAACGTCCAGCCACTGCTCCCACACCAAAGGGGCTAGCACTGAAAGCTCTTGCTGGCCATCACCTGCCCTAGGCAGCCCTTCCACAGCCCCACAAGCACTGGCGCTCTGAGCTTCCTAGCCACAGCACAGTGGGGACGTTCCTTCTCAGCACAGCCACAGCCCAGCTCCGAAATTCAAAACGTCCAGCCACTGCTCCCACACCAAAGGGGCTAGCACTGAAAGCTCTTGCTGGCCATCACCTGCCCTAGGCAGCCCTTCCACAGCCCCACAAGCACTGGCGCTCTGAGCTTCCTAGCCACAGCACAGTGGGGACGTTCCTTCTCGGCACAGCCACAGCCCAGCTCCGAAATTCAAAACGTCCAGCCACTGCTCCCACACCAAAGGGGCTAGCACTGAAAGCTCTTGCTGGCCATCACCTGCCCTGGGCAGCCCTTCCACAGCCCCACAAGCACTGGCGCTCTGAGCTTCCTAGCCACAGCACAGTGGGGACGTTCCTTCTCGGCACAGCCACAGCCCAGCTCCGAAATTCGAAACGTCCAGCCACTGCTCCCACACCAAAGGGGCTAGCACTGAAAGCTCTTGCTGGCCATCACCTGCCCTAGGCAGCCCTTCCACAGCCCCACAAGCACTGGCGCTCTGAGCTTCCTAGCCACAGCACAGTGGGGACGTTCCTTCTCGGCACAGCCACAGCCCAGCTCCGAAATTCAAAATGTCCAGCCACTGCTCCCACACCAAAGGGGCTAGCACTGAAAGCTCTTGCTGGCCATCACCTGCCCTAGGCAGCCCTTCCACAGCCCCACAAGCACTGGCGCTCTGAGCTTCCTAGCCACAGCACAGTGGGGACGTTCCTTCTCGGCACAGCCACAGCCCAGCTCCGAAATTCAAAACGTCCAGCCACTGCTCCCACACCAAAGGGGCTAGCACTGAAAGCTCTTGCTGGCCATCACCTGCCCTAGGCAGCCCTTCCACAGCCCCACAAGCACTGGCGCTCTGAGCTTCCTAGCCACAGCACAGTGGGGACGTTCCTTCTCGGCACAGCCACAGCCCAGCTCCGAAATTCAAAACCTCCAGCCACTGCTCCCACACCAAAGGGGCTAGCACTGAAAGCTCTTGCTGGCCATCACCTTCCCTAGGCAGCCCTTCCACAGCCCCACAAGCACTGGCGCTCTGAGCTTCCTAGCCACAGCACAGTGGGGACGTTCCTTCTCGGCACAGCCACAGCCCAGCTCCGAAATTCAAAACGTCCAGCCACTGCTCCCACACCAAAGGGGCTAGCACTGAAAGCTCTTGCTGGCCATCACCTTCCCTAGGCAGCCCTTCCACAGCCCCACAAGCACTGGCGCTCTGAGCTTCCTAGCCACAGCACAGTGGGGACGTTCCTTCTCGGCACAGCCACAGCCCAGCTCCGAAATTCAAAACGTCCAGCCACTGCTCCCACACCAAAGGGGCTAGCACTGAAAGCTCTTGCTGGCCATCACCTTCCCTAGGCTGCCCTTCCACAGCCCCACAAGCACTGGCGCTCTGAGCTTCCTAGCCACAGCACAGTGGGGACGTTCCTTCTCGGCACAGCCACAGCCCAGCTCCGAAATTCAAAACGTCCAGCCACTGCTCCCACACCAAAGGGGCTAGCACTGAAAGCTCTTGCTGGCCATCACCTGCCCTAGGCAGCCCTTCCACAGCCCCACAAGCACTGGCGCTCTGAGCTTCCTAGCCACAGCACAGTGGGGACGTTCCTTCTTGGCACAGCCACAGCCCAGCTCTGAAATTCGAAAAGTCCAGCCACTGCTCCCACACCAAAGGGGCTAGCACTGAAAGCTCTTGCTGGCCATCACCTGCCCTAGGCAGCCCTTCCACAGCCCCACAAGCACTGGCGCTCTGAGCTTCCTAGCCACAGCACAGTGGGGACGTTCCTTCTCGGCACAGCCACAGCCCAGCTCCGAAATTCGAAACGTCCAGCCACTGCTCCCACACCAAAGGGGCTAGCACTGAAAGCTCTTGCTGGCCATCACCTGCCCTAGGCTGCCCTTCCACAGCCCCACAAGCACTGGCGCTCTGAGCTTCCTAGCCACAGCACAGTGGGGACGTTCCTTCTCGGCACAGCCACAGCCCAGCTCCGAAATTCAAAACGTCCAGCCACTGCTCCCACACCAAAGGGGCTAGCACTGAAAGCTCTTGCTGGCCATCACCTGCCCTAGGCTGCCCTTCCACAGCCCCACAAGCACTGGCGCTCTGAGCTTCCTAGCCACAGCACAGTGGGGACGTTCCTTCTCGGCACAGCCACAGCCCAGCTCCGAAATTCAAAACGTCCAGCCACTGCTCCCACACCAAAGGGGCTAGCACTGAAAGCTCTTGCTGGCCATCACCTTCCCTAGGCAGCCCTTCCACAGCCCCACAAGCACTGCCGCTCTGAGCTTCCTAGCCACAGCACAGTGGGGACGTTCCTTCTCGGCACAGCCACAGCCCAGCTCCGAAATTCAAAACGTCCAGCCACTGCTCCCACACCAAAGGGGCTAGCACTGAAAGCTCTTGCTGGCCATCACCTTCCCTAGGCAGCCCTTCCACAGCCCCACAAGCACTGGCGCTCTGAGCTTCCTAGCCACAGCACAGTGGGGACGTTCCTTCTCGGCACAGCCACAGCCCAGCTCCGAAATTCAAAACGTCCAGCCACTGCTCCCACACCAAAGGGGCTAGCACTGAAAGCTCTTGCTGGCCATCACCTTCCCTAGGCTGCCCTTCCACAGCCCCACAAGCACTGGCACTCTGAGCTTCCTAGCCACAGCACAGTGGGGACGTTCCTTCTCGGCACAGCCACAGCCCAGCTCCGAAATTCAAAACGTCCAGCCACTGCTCCCACACCAAAGGGGCTAGCACTGAAAGCTCTTGCTGGCCATCACCTTCCCTAGGCAGCCCTTCCACAGCCCCACAAGCACTGGCGCTCTGAGCTTCCTAGCCACAGCACAGTGGGGACGTTCCTTCTCGGCACAGCCACAGCCCAGCTCCGAAATTCAAAACGTCCAGCCACTGCTCCCACACCAAAGGGGCTAGCACTGAAAGCTCTTGCTGGCCATCACCTTCCCTAGGCAGCCCTTCCACAGCCCCACAAGCACTGGCGCTCTGAGCTTCCTAGCCACAGCACAGTGGGGACGTTCCTTCTCGGCACAGCCACAGCCCAGCTCCGAAATTCAAAACGTCCAGCCACTGCTCCCACACCAAAGGGGCTAGCACTGAAAGCTCTTGCTGGCCATCACCTGCCCTAGGCAGCCCTTCCACAGCCCCACAAGCACTGGCGCTCTGAGCTTCCTAGCCACAGCACAGTGGGGACGTTCCTTCTCAGCACAGCCACAGCCCAGCTCCGAAATTCAAAACGTCCAGCCACTGCTCCCACACCAAAGGGGCTAGCACTGAAAGCTCTTGCTGGCCATCACCTGCCCTAGGCAGCCCTTCCACAGCCCCACAAGCACTGGCGCTCTGAGCTTCCTAGCCACAGCACAGTGGGGACGTTCCTTCTCGGCACAGCCACAGCCCAGCTCCGAAATTCAAAACGTCCAGCCACTGCTCCCACACCAAAGGGGCTAGCACTGAAAGCTCTTGCTGGCCATCACCTGCCCTGGGCAGCCCTTCCACAGCCCCACAAGCACTGGCGCTCTGAGCTTCCTAGCCACAGCACAGTGGGGACGTTCCTTCTCGGCACAGCCACAGCCCAGCTCCGAAATTCGAAACGTCCAGCCACTGCTCCCACACCAAAGGGGCTAGCACTGAAAGCTCTTGCTGGCCATCACCTGCCCTAGGCAGCCCTTCCACAGCTCCACAAGCACTGGCGCTCTGAGCTTCCTAGCCACAGCACAGTGGGGACGTTCCTTCTCGGCACAGCCACAGCCCAGCTCCGAAATTCAAAATGTCCAGCCACTGCTCCCACACCAAAGGGGCTAGCACTGAAAGCTCTTGCTGGCCATCACCTGCCCTAGGCAGCCCTTCCACAGCCCCACAAGCACTGGCGCTCTGAGCTTCCTAGCCACAGCACAGTGGGGACGTTCCTTCTCGGCACAGCGACAGCCCAGCTCCGAAATTCAAAACGTCCAGCCACTGCTCCCACACCAAAGGGGCTAGCACTGAAAGCTCTTGCTGGCCATCACCTGCCCTAGGCAGCCCTTCCACAGCCCCACAAGCACTGGCGCTCTGAGCTTCCTAGCCACAGCACAGTGGGGACATTCCTTCTTGGCACAGCCACAGCCCAGCTCCGAAATTCGAAACGTCCAGCCACTGCTCCCACACCAAAGGGGCTAGCACTGAAAGCTCTTGCTGGCCATCACCTGCCCTAGGCAGCCCTTCCACAGCCCCACAAGCACTGGCGCTCTGAGCTTCCTAGCCACAGCACAGTGGGGACGTTCCTTCTCGGCACAGCCACAGCCCAGCTCTGAAATTCGAAACGTCCAGCCACTGCTCCCACACCAAAGGGGCTAGCACTGAAAGCTCTTGCTGGCCATCACCTTCCCTAGGCAGCCCTTCCACAGCCCCACAAGCACTGGCGCTCTGAGCTTCCTAGCCACAGCACAGTGGGGACGTTCCTTCTCGGCACAGCCACAGCCCAGCTCCGAAATTCAAAACGTCCAGCCACTGCTCCCACACCAAAGGGGCTAGCACTGAAAGCTCTTGCTGGCCATCACCTGCCCTAGGCTGCCCTTCCACAGCCCCACAAGCACTGGCGCTCTGAGCTTCCTAGCCACAGCACAGTGGGGACGTTCCTTCTCGGCACAGCCACAGCCCAGCTCCGAAATTCAAAACGTCCAGCCACTGCTCCCACACCAAAGGGGCTAGCACTGAAAGCTCTTGCTGGCCATCACCTGCCCTAGGCTGCCCTTCCACAGCCCCACAAGCACTGGCGCTCTGAGCTTCCTAGCCACAGCACAGTGGGGACGTTCCTTCTCGGCACAGCCACAGCCCAGCTCCGAAATTCAAAACGTCCAGCCACTGCTCCCACACCAAAGGGGCTAGCACTGAAAGCTCTTGCTGGCCATCACCTGCCCTAGGCAGCCCTTCCACAGCCCCACAAGCACTGGCGCTCTGAGCTTCCTAGCCACAGCACAGTGGGGACGTTCCTTCTTGGCACAGCCACAGCCCAGCTCTGAAATTCGAAAAGTCCAGCCACTGCTCCCACACCAAAGGGGCTAGCACTGAAAGCTCTTGCTGGCCATCACCTGCCCTAGGCAGCCCTTCCACAGCCCCACAAGCACTGGCGCTCTGAGCTTCCTAGCCACAGCACAGTGGGGACGTTCCTTCTCGGCACAGCCACAGCCCAGCTCCGAAATTCGAAACGTCCAGCCACTGCTCCCACACCAAAGGGGCTAGCACTGAAAGCTCTTGCTGGCCATCACCTGCCCTAGGCTGCCCTTCCACAGCCCCACAAGCACTGGCGCTCTGAGCTTCCTAGCCACAGCACAGTGGGGACGTTCCTTCTCGGCACAGCCACAGCCCAGCTCCGAAATTCAAAACGTCCAGCCACTGCTCCCACACCAAAGGGGCTAGCACTGAAAGCTCTTGCTGGCCATCACCTTCCCTAGGCAGCCCTTCCACAGCCCCACAAGCACTGGCGCTCTGAGCTTCCTAGCCACAGCACAGTGGGGACGTTCCTTCTCGGCACAGCCACAGCCCAGCTCCGAAATTCAAAACCTCCAGCCACTGCTCCCACACCAAAGGGGCTAGCACTGAAAGCTCTTGCTGGCCATCACCTTCCCTAGGCAGCCCTTCCACAGCCCCACAAGCACTGGCGCTCTGAGCTTCCTAGCCACAGCACAGTGGGGACGTTCCTTCTCGGCACAGCCACAGCCCAGCTCCGAAATTCAAAACGTCCAGCCACTGCTCCCACACCAAAGGGGCTAGCACTGAAAGCTCTTGCTGGCCATCACCTTCCCTAGGCTGCCCTTCCACAGCCCCACAAGCACTGGCACTCTGAGCTTCCTAGCCACAGCACAGTGGGGACGTTCCTTCTCGGCACAGCCACAGCCCAGCTCCCAAATTCAAAACGTCCAGCCACTGCTCCCACACCAAAGGGGCTAGCACTGAAAGCTCTTGCTGGCCATCACCTGCCCTAGGCAGCCCTTCCACAGCCCCACAAGCACTGGCGCTCTGAGCTTCCTAGCCACAGCACAGTGGGGACGTTCCTTCTCGGCACAGCCACAGCCCAGCTCCGAAATTCGAAACGTCCAGCCACTGCTCCCACACCAAAGAGGCTAGCACTGAAAGCTCTTGCTGGCCATCACCTTCCCTAGGCAGCCCTTCCACAGCCCCACAAGCACTGGCGCTCTGAGCTTCCTAGCCACAGCACAGTGGGGACGTTCCTTCTCGGGACAGCCACAGCCCAGCTCTGAAATTCGAAACGTCCAGCCACTGCTCCCACACCAAAGGGGCTAGCACTGAAAGCTCTTGCTGGCCATCACCTGCCCTAGGCTGCCCTTCCACAGCCCCACAAGCACTGGCGCTCTGAGCTTCCTAGCCACAGCACAGTGGGGACGTTCCTTCTCGGCACAGCCACAGCCCAGCTCCGAAATTCAAAACGTCCAGCCACTGCTCCCACACCAAAGGGGCTAGCACTGAAAGCTCTTGCTGGCCATCACCTGCCCTAGGCTGCCCTTCCACAGCCCCACAAGCACTGGCGCTCTGAGCTTCCTAGCCACAGCACAGTGGGGACGTTCCTTCTCGGCACAGCCACAGCCCAGCTCCGAAATTCAAAACGTCCAGCCACTGCTCCCACACCAAAGGGGCTAGCACTGAAAGCTCTTGCTGGCCATCACCTGCCCTAGGCAGCCCTTCCACAGCCCCACAAGCACTGGCGCTCTGAGCTTCCTAGCCACAGCACAGTGGGGACGTTCCTTCTCGGCACAGCCACAGCCCAGCTCCGAAATTCAAAACGTCCAGCCACTGCTCCCACACCAAAGGGGCTAGCACTGAAAGCTCTTGCTGGCCATCACCTGCCCTAGGCAGCCCTTCCACAGCCCCACAAGCACTGGCGCTCTGAGCTTCCTAGCCACAGCACAGTGGGGACGTTCCTTCTCGGCACAGCCACAGCCCAGCTCCCAAATTCAAAACGTCCAGCCACTGCTCCCACACCAAAGGGGCTAGCACTGAAAGCTCTTGCTGGCCATCACCTGCCCTAGGCAGCCCTTCCACAGCCCCACAAGCACTGGCGCTCTGAGCTTCCTAGCCACAGCACAGTGGGGACGTTCCTTCTCGGCACAGCGACAGCCCAGCTCCGAAATTCAAAACGTCCAGCCACTGCTCCCACACCAAAAGGGCTAGCACTGAAAGCTCTTGCTGGCCATCACCTTCCCTAGGCAGCCCTTCCACAGCCCCACAAGCACTGGCGCTCTGAGCTTCCTAGCCACAGCACAGTGGGGACGTTCCTTCTCGGCACAGCCACAGCCCAGCTCCGAAATTCAAAACGTCCAGCCACTGCTCCCACACCAAAGGGGCTAGCACTGAAAGCTCTTGCTGGCCATCACCTGCCCTAGGCTGCCCTTCCACAGCCCCACAAGCACTGGCGCTCTGAGCTTCCTAGCCACAGCACAGTGGGGACGTTCCTTCTCGGCACAGCCACAGCCCAGCTCCGAAATTCAAAACGTCCAGCCACTGCTCCCACACCAAAGGGGCTAGCACTGAAAGCTCTTGCTGGCCATCACCTGCCCTAGGCAGCCCTTCCACAGCCCCACAAGCACTGGCGCTCTGAGCTTCCTAGCCACAGCACAGTGGGGACGTTCCTTCTTGGCACAGCCACAGCCCAGCTCTGAAATTCGAAAAGTCCAGCCACTGCTCCCACACCAAAGGGGCTAGCACTGAAAGCTCTTGCTGGCCATCACCTGCCCTAGGCAGCCCTTCCACAGCCCCACAAGCACTGGCGCTCTGAGCTTCCTAGCCACAGCACAGTGGGGACGTTCCTTCTCGGCACAGCCACAGCCCAGCTCCGAAATTCGAAACGTCCAGCCACTGCTCCCACACCAAAGGGGCTAGCACTGAAAGCTCTTGCTGGCCATCACCTGCCCTAGGCTGCCCTTCCACAGCCCCACAAGCACTGGCGCTCTGAGCTTCCTAGCCACAGCACAGTGGGGACGTTCCTTCTCGGCACAGCCACAGCCCAGCTCCGAAATTCAAAACGTCCAGCCACTGCTCCCACACCAAAGGGGCTAGCACTGAAAGCTCTTGCTGGCCATCACCTGCCCTAGGCTGCCCTTCCACAGCCCCACAAGCACTGGCGCTCTGAGCTTCCTAGCCACAGCACAGTGGGGACGTTCCTTCTCGGCACAGCCACAGCCCAGCTCCGAAATTCAAAACGTCCAGCCACTGCTCCCACACCAAAGGGGCTAGCACTGAAAGCTCTTGCTGGCCATCACCTTCCCTAGGCAGCCCTTCCACAGCCCCACAAGCACTGGCGCTCTGAGCTTCCTAGCCACAGCACAGTGGGGACGTTCCTTCTCGGCACAGCCACAGCCCAGCTCCGAAATTCAAAACCTCCAGCCACTGCTCCCACACCAAAGGGGCTAGCACTGAAAGCTCTTGCTGGCCATCACCTTCCCTAGGCAGCCCTTCCACAGCCCCACAAGCACTGGCGCTCTGAGCTTCCTAGCCACAGCACAGTGGGGACGTTCCTTCTCGGCACAGCCACAGCCCAGCTCCCAAATTCAAAACGTCCAGCCACTGCTCCCACACCAAAGGGGCTAGCACTGAAAGCTCTTGCTGGCCATCACCTTCCCTAGGCTGCCCTTCCACAGCCCCACAAGCACTGGCACTCTGAGCTTCCTAGCCACAGCACAGTGGGGACGTTCCTTCTCGGCACAGCCACAGCCCAGCTCCGAAATTCAAAACGTCCAGGCACTGCTCCCACACCAAAGGGGCTAGCACTGAAAGCTCTTGCTGGCCATCACCTGCCCTAGGCAGCCCTTCCACAGCCCCACAAGCACTGGCGCTCTGAGCTTCCTAGCCACAGCACAGTGGGGACGTTCCTTCTCGGCACAGCCACAGCCCAGCTCCGAAATTCGAAACGTCCAGCCACTGCTCCCACACCAAAGAGGCTAGCACTGAAAGCTCTTGCTGGCCATCACCTTCCCTAGGCAGCCCTTCCACAGCCCCACAAGCACTGGCGCTCTGAGCTTCCTAGCCACAGCACAGTGGGGACGTTCCTTCTCGGGACAGCCACAGCCCAGCTCTGAAATTCGAAACGTCCAGCCACTGCTCCCACACCAAAGGGGCTAGCACTGAAAGCTCTTGCTGGCCATCACCTGCCCTAGGCTGCCCTTCCACAGCCCCACAAGCACTGGCGCTCTGAGCTTCCTAGCCACAGCACAGTGGGGACGTTCCTTCTCGGCACAGCCACAGCCCAGCTCCGAAATTCAAAACGTCCAGCCACTGCTCCCACACCAAAGGGGCTAGCACTGAAAGCTCTTGCTGGCCATCACCTGCCCTAGGCTGCCCTTCCACAGCCCCACAAGCACTGGCGCTCTGAGCTTCCTAGCCACAGCACAGTGGGGACGTTCCTTCTCGGCACAGCCACAGCCCAGCTCCGAAATTCAAAACGTCCAGCCACTGCTCCCACACCAAAGGGGCTAGCACTGAAAGCTCTTGCTGGCCATCACCTGCCCTAGGCAGCCCTTCCACAGCCCCACAAGCACTGGCGCTCTGAGCTTCCTAGCCACAGCACAGTGGGGACGTTCCTTCTCGGCACAGCCACAGCCCAGCTCCGAAATTCAAAACGTCCAGCCACTGCTCCCACACCAAAGGGGCTAGCACTGAAAGCTCTTGCTGGCCATCACCTGCCCTAGGCAGCCCTTCCACAGCCCCACAAGCACTGGCGCTCTGAGCTTCCTAGCCACAGCACAGTGGGGACGTTCCTTCTCGGCACAGCCACAGCCCAGCTCCCAAATTCAAAACGTCCAGCCACTGCTCCCACACCAAAGGGGCTAGCACTGAAAGCTCTTGCTGGCCATCACCTGCCCTAGGCAGCCCTTCCACAGCCCCACAAGCACTGGCGCTCTGAGCTTCCTAGCCACAGCACAGTGGGGACGTTCCTTCTCGGCACAGCGACAGCCCAGCTCCGAAATTCAAAACGTCCAGCCACTGCTCCCACACCAAAAGGGCTAGCACTGAAAGCTCTTGCTGGCCATCACCTTCCCTAGGCAGCCCTTCCACAGCCCCACAAGCACTGGCGCTCTGAGCTTCCTAGCCACAGCACAGTGGGGACGTTCCTTCTCGGCACAGCCACAGCCCAGCTCCGAAATTCAAAACGTCCAGCCACTGCTCCCACACCAAAGGGGCTAGCACTGAAAGCTCTTGCTGGCCATCACCTGCCCTAGGCAGCCCTTCCACAGCCCCACAAGCACTGGCGCTCTGAGCTTCCTAGCCACAGCACAGTGGGGACGTTCCTTCTCGGCACAGCCACAGCCCAGCTCCGAAATTCAAAACGTCCAGCCACTGCTCCCACACCAAAGGGGGCTAGCACTGAAAGCTCTTGCTGGCCATCACCTGCCCTAGGCAGCCCTTCCACAGCCCCACAAGCACTGGCGCTCTGAGCTTCCTAGCCACAGCACAGTGGGGACGTTCCTTCTCAGCACAGCCACAGCCCAGCTCCGAAATTCAAAACGTCCAGCCACTGCTCCCACACCAAAGGGGCTAGCACTGAAAGCTCTTGCTGGCCATCACCTGCCCTAGGCAGCCCTTCCACAGCCCCACAAGCACTGGCGCTCTGAGCTTCCTAGCCACAGCACAGTGGGGACGTTCCTTCTCGGCACAGCCACAGCCCAGCTCCGAAATTCAAAACGTCCAGCCACTGCTCCCACACCAAAGGGGCTAGCACTGAAAGCTCTTGCTGGCCATCACCTGCCCTGGGCAGCCCTTCCACAGCCCCACAAGCACTGGCGCTCTGAGCTTCCTAGCCACAGCACAGTGGGGACGTTCCTTCTCGGCACAGCCACAGCCCAGCTCCGAAATTCAAAACGTCCAGCCACTGCTCCCACACCAAAGGGGCTAGCACTGAAAGCTCTTGCTGGCCATCACCTGCCCTAGGCAGCCCTTCCACAGCCCCACAAGCACTGGCGCTCTGAGCTTCCTAGCCACAGCACAGTGGGGACGTTCCTTCTCGGCACAGCCACAGCCCAGCTCCCGAAATTCAAAACGTCCAGCCACTGCTCCCACACCAAAGGGGCTAGCACTGAAAGCTCTTGCTGGCCATCACCTGCCCTAGGCAGCCCTTCCACAGCCCCACAAGCACTGGCGCTCTGAGCTTCCTAGCCACAGCACAGTGGGGACGTTCCTTCTCGGCACAGCGACAGCCCAGCTCCGAAATTCAAAACGTCCAGCCACTGCTCCCACACCAAAAGGGCTAGCACTGAAAGCTCTTGCTGGCCATCACCTGCCCTAGGCAGCCCTTCCACAGCCCCACAAGCACTGGCGCTCTGAGCTTCCTAGCCACAGCACAGTGGGGACGTTCCTTCTCGGCACAGCCACAGCCCAGCTCCGAAATTCAAAACGTCCAGCCACTGCTCCCACACCAAAGGGGCTAGCACTGAAAGCTCTTGCTGGCCATCACCTGCCCTAGGCAGCCCTTCCACAGCCCCACAAGCACTGGCGCTCTGAGCTTCCTAGCCACAGCACAGTGGGGACGTTCCTTCTCGGCACAGCCACAGCCCAGCTCCGAAATTCAAAACGTCCAGCCACTGCTCCCACACCAAAGGGGCTAGCACTGAAAGCTCTTGCTGGCCATCACCTGCCCTAGGCAGCCCTTCCACAGCCCCACAAGCACTGGCGCTCTGAGCTTCCTAGCCACAGCACAGTGGGGACGTTCCTTCTCAGCACAGCCACAGCCCAGCTCCGAAATTCAAAACGTCCAGCCACTGCTCCCACACCAAAGGGGCTAGCACTGAAAGCTCTTGCTGGCCATCACCTGCCCTAGGCAGCCCTTCCACAGCCCCACAAGCACTGGCGCTCTGAGCTTCCTAGCCACAGCACAGTGGGGACGTTCCTTCTCGGCACAGCCACAGCCCAGCTCCGAAATTCAAAACGTCCAGCCACTGCTCCCACACCAAAGGGGCTAGCACTGAAAGCTCTTGCTGGCCATCACCTGCCCTGGGCAGCCCTTCCACAGCCCCACAAGCACTGGCGCTCTGAGCTTCCTAGCCACAGCACAGTGGGGACGTTCCTTCTCGGCACAGCCACAGCCCAGCTCCGAAATTCGAAACGTCCAGCCACTGCTCCCACACCAAAGGGGCTAGCACTGAAAGCTCTTGCTGGCCATCACCTGCCCTAGGCAGCCCTTCCACAGCCCCACAAGCACTGGCGCTCTGAGCTTCCTAGCCACAGCACAGTGGGGACGTTCCTTCTCGGCACAGCCACAGCCCAGCTCCGAAATTCAAAATGTCCAGCCACTGCTCCCACACCAAAGGGGCTAGCACTGAAAGCTCTTGCTGGCCATCACCTGCCCTAGGCAGCCCTTCCACAGCCCCACAAGCACTGGCGCTCTGAGCTTCCTAGCCACAGCACAGTGGGGACGTTCCTTCTCGGCACAGCCACAGCCCAGCTCCGAAATTCAAAACGTCCAGCCACTGCTCCCACACCAAAGGGGCTAGCACTGAAAGCTCTTGCTGGCCATCACCTGCCCTAGGCAGCCCTTCCACAGCCCCACAAGCACTGGCGCTCTGAGCTTCCTAGCCACAGCACAGTGGGGACGTTCCTTCTCGGCACAGCCACAGCCCAGCTCCGAAATTCAAAACCTCCAGCCACTGCTCCCACACCAAAGGGGCTAGCACTGAAAGCTCTTGCTGGCCATCACCTTCCCTAGGCAGCCCTTCCACAGCCCCACAAGCACTGGCGCTCTGAGCTTCCTAGCCACAGCACAGTGGGGACGTTCCTTCTCGGCACAGCGACAGCCCAGCTCCGAAATTCAAAACGTCCAGCCACTGCTCCCACACCAAAAGGGCTAGCACTGAAAGCTCTTGCTGGCCATCACCTTCCCTAGGCAGCCCTTCCACAGCCCCACAAGCACTGGCGCTCTGAGCTTCCTAGCCACAGCACAGTGGGGACGTTCCTTCTCGGCACAGCCACAGCCCAGCTCCGAAATTCAAAACGTCCAGCCACTGCTCCCACACCAAAGGGGCTAGCACTGAAAGCTCTTGCTGGCCATCACCTTCCCTAGGCTGCCCTTCCACAGCCCCACAAGCACTGGCGCTCTGAGCTTCCTAGCCACAGCACAGTGGGGACGTTCCTTCTCGGCACAGCCACAGCCCAGCTCCGAAATTCAAAACGTCCAGCCACTGCTCCCACACCAAAGGGGCTAGCACTGAAAGCTCTTGCTGGCCATCACCTGCCCTAGGCAGCCCTTCCACAGCCCCACAAGCACTGGCGCTCTGAGCTTCCTAGCCACAGCACAGTGGGGACGTTCCTTCTCAGCACAGCCACAGCCCAGCTCCGAAATTCAAAACGTCCAGCCACTGCTCCCACACCAAAGGGGCTAGCACTGAAAGCTCTTGCTGGCCATCACCTGCCCTAGGCAGCCCTTCCACAGCCCCACAAGCACTGGCGCTCTGAGCTTCCTAGCCACAGCACAGTGGGGACGTTCCTTCTCGGCACAGCCACAGCCCAGCTCCGAAATTCAAAACGTCCAGCCACTGCTCCCACACCAAAGGGGCTAGCACTGAAAGCTCTTGCTGGCCATCACCTGCCCTAGGCAGCCCTTCCACAGCCCCACAAGCACTGGCGCTCTGAGCTTCCTAGCCACAGCACAGTGGGGACGTTCCTTCTCGGCACAGCCACAGCCCAGCTCCGAAATTCAAAACGTCCAGCCACTGCTCCCACACCAAAGGGGCTAGCACTGAAAGCTCTTGCTGGCCATCACCTGCCCTAGGCAGCCCTTCCACAGCCCCACAAGCACTGGCGCTCTGAGCTTCCTAGCCACAGCACAGTGGGGACGTTCCTTCTCGGCACAGCCACAGCCCAGCTCCCGAAATTCAAAACGTCCAGCCACTGCTCCCACACCAAAGGGGCTAGCACTGAAAGCTCTTGCTGGCCATCACCTGCCCTAGGCAGCCCTTCCACAGCCCCACAAGCACTGGCGCTCTGAGCTTCCTAGCCACAGCACAGTGGGGACGTTCCTTCTCGGCACAGCGACAGCCCAGCTCCGAAATTCAAAACGTCCAGCCACTGCTCCCACACCAAAAGGGGCTAGCACTGAAAGCTCTTGCTGGCCATCACCTGCCCTAGGCAGCCCTTCCACAGCCCCACAAGCACTGGCGCTCTGAGCTTCCTAGCCACAGCACAGTGGGGACGTTCCTTCTCGGCACAGCCACAGCCCAGCTCCGAAATTCAAAACGTCCAGCCACTGCTCCCACACCAAAGGGGCTAGCACTGAAAGCTCTTGCTGGCCATCACCTGCCCTAGGCAGCCCTTCCACAGCCCCACAAGCACTGGCGCTCTGAGCTTCCTAGCCACAGCACAGTGGGGACGTTCCTTCTCGGCACAGCCACAGCCCAGCTCCGAAATTCAAAACGTCCAGCCACTGCTCCCACACCAAAGGGGCTAGCACTGAAAGCTCTTGCTGGCCATCACCTGCCCTAGGCAGCCCTTCCACAGCCCCACAAGCACTGGCGCTCTGAGCTTCCTAGCCACAGCACAGTGGGGACGTTCCTTCTCGGCACAGCCACAGCCCAGCTCCGAAATTCAAAACGTCCAGCCACTGCTCCCACACCAAAGGGGCTAGCACTGAAAGCTCTTGCTGGCCATCACCTGCCCTAGGCAGCCCTTCCACAGCCCCACAAGCACTGGCGCTCTGAGCTTCCTAGCCACAGCACAGTGGGGACGTTCCTTCTCGGCACAGCCACAGCCCAGCTCCGAAATTCAAAACGTCCAGCCACTGCTCCCACACCAAAGGGGCTAGCACTGAAAGCTCTTGCTGGCCATCACCTGCCCTAGGCAGCCCTTCCACAGCCCCACAAGCACTGGCGCTCTGAGCTTCCTAGCCACAGCACAGTGGGGACGTTCCTTCTCGGCACAGCCACAGCCCAGCTCCGAAATTCAAAACGTCCAGCCACTGCTCCCACACCAAAGGGGCTAGCACTGAAAGCTCTTGCTGGCCATCACCTGCCCTAGGCAGCCCTTCCACAGCCCCACAAGCACTGGCGCTCTGAGCTTCCTAGCCACAGCACAGTGGGGACGTTCCTTCTCGGCACAGCCACAGCCCAGCTCCGAAATTCGAAATGTCCAGCCACTGCTCCCACACCAAAGGGGCTAGCACTGAAAGCTCTTGCTGGCCATCACCTGCCCTAGGCAGCCCTTCCACAGCCCCACAAGCACTGGCGCTCTGAGCTTCCTAGCCACAGCACAGTGGGGACGTTCCTTCTCGGCACAGCCACAGCCCAGCTCCGAAATTCAAAACGTCCAGCCACTGCTCCCACACCAAAGGGGCTAGCACTGAAAGCTCTTGCTGGCCATCACCTGCCCTAGGCAGCCCTTCCACAGCCCCACAAGCACTGGCGCTCTGAGCTTCCTAGCCACAGCACAGTGGGGACGTTCCTTCTCGGCACAGCCACAGCCCAGCTCCGAAATTCAAAACGTCCAGCCACTGCTCCCACACCAAAGGGGCTAGCACTGAAAGCTCTTGCTGGCCATCACCTTCCCTAGGCAGCCCTTCCACAGCCCCACAAGCACTGGCGCTCTGAGCTTCCTAGCCACAGCACAGTGGGGACGTTCCTTCTCGGCACAGCCACAGCCCAGCTCCGAAATTCAAAACGTCCAGCCACTGCTCCCACACCAAAGGGGCTAGCACTGAAAGCTCTTGCTGGCCATCACCTTCCCTAGGCAGCCCTTCCACAGCCCCACAAGCACTGGCGCTCTGAGCTTCCTAGCCACAGCACAGTGGGGACGTTCCTTCTCGGCACAGCCACAGCCCAGCTCCGAAATTCAAAACGTCCAGCCACTGCTCCCACACCAAAGGGGCTAGCACTGAAAGCTCTTGCTGGCCATCACCTTCCCTAGGCTGCCCTTCCACAGCCCCACAAGCACTGGCGCTCTGAGCTTCCTAGCCACAGCACAGTGGGGACGTTCCTTCTCGGCACAGCCACAGCCCAGCTCCGAAATTCAAAACGTCCAGCCACTGCTCCCACACCAAAGGGGCTAGCACTGAAAGCTCTTGCTGGCCATCACCTGCCCTAGGCAGCCCTTCCACAGCCCCACAAGCACTGGCGCTCTGAGCTTCCTAGCCACAGCACAGTGGGGACGTTCCTTCTCGGCACAGCCACAGCCC